>NW_007250271.1:47517-49284 GCF_000164805.1 Carlito syrichta
CGGGCGCGCGCTACCACGCCCGGCTAATTTTTTTGATTTATTTTACAGATGAGGTCTCGCTGCCCAGGCGGGTCTCGAACCCGGGGGCTCAGGCAATTCACTCACCTCAGCCTCCCAAAGGCGCGGGATTACAGGCTGAGCCACCGAGCCTGGCTTCAGATTATATTTATCACTCAACAATATGCCTTAGAGATCTATATTAGTACACATAGTAAATGTCATTTGGTTGTAACCAAGTTTAAGCATACTGTGACTCATTTAATCCTGGGCAAGTTACTTTAACCTGTTTACTTGCAAAATGGAACAATAGTGTCCATTTTAAAAAGTTGTCCTCTCACCTTAGCTTCCTAAAGTGCTGGAATTACAGGCTTGAGCCACCACACCCGACTATTTATATATTTTCATTGTCATTTTGGGAAAGGAGGGGAATTTAAAATGTTGTCATCCATCTTGAAATGGAAATTGTACCTAAGTCTTTATTAACATGCATATTTGAATTTATTTTTCTATTAACATCAAAACTTAAAATAGGTCGATCACTTCTTTCTTTTTCTTTTTCTTTTTCTTTTTTTTTGAGTTGGAGTCTCACTCTGTCGCCCAGACTGGAGTGCAGTGGCCGCTCCCGGCCACCGCAGCCTCGACCTGCTGGGCCCCGGCAATCCTTTTGCCTCAGCCTTCCAAGTAGCTGGAACTACAGGTGTGCACTACCACACCCAGCTCATTTTGATTTATTGTAGAGATGAGGTCTCGCCAAGTTGCCCAGGCGTGTCTCGAACCCGCTTTCTCAGGCAATTCACTCACCTCAGCCTCCCAAAGGCACAAGATTACAGGCTGAGCCACCGAGCCCGGCTTTATCATTTCCTTCTTGCTTGCCCTCCCTTGTACAAAATTTCCTTCTCTACTAGTTAGATTTTATTGAAGTAATCTGGATTTTTTTTCTTTTCTTTTTCTTTTTTTTTTTTTGAGTCAGAGTCTTTCTTTGTCGTCCAGGCTGGAGTGCAGTGGCACACTCACAGACACCATAGTCTGCTGGGCTCAGGCAATCCGTTCCACCACAAGCCACCATGCCTGGCTAAGTTTTTTGATTTGTTGTAGAGATGAGGTCTCTCCATGTTCCCCGGGCTGGTCTCGAATCCTTGGGCTCAGGCAACTCTCTTGCCTCTATCTCCCAAAGTGCTGGAACTGTTCTTTTTGTATTATGTGTCTTCTCTTTTAATTAATGTTTAAAAAACGAAATTGATTTTTACCAATCACTTTAGCCTTGACTACTTAGGCTTAACTCCAAGTAAGTTTATTGGAAATGTCTTACTATTTCTTGTATGCCATACCTTACTTTTTTAACAACTTTATTTGGTTACATTTTTATTGAAGTTCTTTGAGTAATATTTTCAGAAAGGGAGTATGGTTTGGTGTACTTCCTGTGTTCCTCTTGTCTTGAAATATAGGTATTTTTTCCCTTTTAAACTTGATTTATAGCTTGTCTGGGTTCTGAGTTGTAGGGTCACAGTCCTCCATCAGAATTCTATAAAAATTGCTCCTTTGACTTTAAGCATTTAATGTAGCAGATTAGAGGTCTAGTACCTGTTTGAAGGTTTTCTACTGGTTAGTAACTTGATATTTCTACCTGGAAACCTAGAGCATTTTTATTTTGGTCAGAAATTTAACTAGAATAGATGTCTAACATTTTGATTATTCCTGTACTAACATTGTATATCTTTTAGATATGGAAACTGAGAGATTTCTTTTTTCTTTTTTTTTTTTTTTTTG
>NW_007250271.1:49304-58470 GCF_000164805.1 Carlito syrichta
TGGAGTCTCACTATCACCCAGACTGGAGTGCAGTGGCCACTTCCGGCCACCGCAGCCTCGACCTGCTGGGCTCTGGCGATCCTTCCGCCTCAGCCTTCCAAGTAGCTGGAACTACAGGCGCACACTATCACGCCCGGCTAATTTTTTATTTTTTTAATTTATGTAGAGATGAGGTCTCGCCAAGTTGCCCAGTGTGTCTCGAACCCGCGGGCTCAGGCAATCCACTCACTTCAGCCTCCCAAAGGCGCGGGATTACAGGCTGAGCCACCGAGCCCGGCTTGAGAGATTTCTTAAGGCAATTTTCCTGTTACCTGTTTTATTTACTTTTTCTCAATTTGTTTTGATATTGTTTTTTAGCATTTTTTTTTTTTTTGAGTTGGAGTCTCACTCTGTCACCCAGACTGGAGTGCAGTGGCCGCTCCTGGCCACTGCAGCCTCGACCTGCTGGGCTCCGGTGATCCTCCCTCCTCAGCCTTCCAAGTAGCTGGAATTACAGGCACATGCTACCACACCTGGCTAATTTTTTGATTTATTGTACAGATGAGGTCTTGCCAAGTTGCCCAGGCAGGTCTCAAACCCACGGGCTGTATATTGATTTATTATGCAGGTGGATTTATAACATAGTTGTGAAATGCACCAACTATTGCATTGCTGTATGGGAGAAGTCAAAATAACTACTTAAGGGATATTATATAGTTAATTATATAGGTCTTGAGAAAAGAATTACAAAATAATATATACAAGATAAATACATATATACATAAATACAATAAAGTAATTACTTGAGTAGTGTTAGAAATGTACATGAGAATTTCTGTGACTTTTTAAAAAATAGAAATGGCTCTCGCTATATTGCCCAGGTCTGGATACAGTGGTGTGATCATAACTACTGCAACTTTGAACTCCTAGGCTCAAGTGATCTTCCCACCGCAGCCTTCCAAGTAGCTGGGGCTATAGGCCTGCACCACTACACCTGGCTAATTTTTAAAAACATTAAAAAATTTTTTTTGTGGAGATGGTATGTTGCCCAGACTGGTCTTAAACTTTTAACCTCAAGCAGTCCTCCCACCCTGACTTCCTAAAGTGCTGAGATTACAGGTATGGGCCACTGCACTTGGCAGAATTTCTGTGATCTTAATTTGGAACTTGTTCTTTTTTTCAGGACCGAAAGTTAACCAAAGCTGAACAACAAAGGTTCAAGGAAGAAGCAGAGATGTTGAAGGGTCTCCAGCATCCCAATATAGTTCGATTTTATGATTCTTGGGAGTCTATATTAAAAGGAAAGAAATGTATTGTATTAGTGACTGAACTAATGACATCTGGAACCTTAAAGACGTAAGTTGACCCAATAGTGCCAATGGAGTTTTATTTGGAAATAATTTTCAGGAGTTGTAAAAATTATTTATAAAATAAGACTACTTTATTAAAGAACTTATAAAATCTGAATCTAGTGACCATGTTTCAGTGTAGGTTAAAAAATTAAGATGTTAATGAAGTTTGTTTAAAAATACAGCGCTAGCTGGGTACAGTGGCTCATGCCTGTAATCCCAGCACTTTGGGAGACAGAGGTGAGAGGATTGCCCGAGCCCAGGGATTTGAGACCAGCTTGGGCAACTTGGAGAGACCTTGTCTCTACAATAAATGAAAAAATAAGTGAGGTGTGGTGGCATGTACCTGTGGTTCCAGCTACTTAGAAGGTTGAGGCCAAGGATTACCTGAGCCCCGCAGGTTAAGGCTGCAGTGGCCATGAGCATGCCACGCACTCCAGCCTGGGCAACAGAGTGAGACTCTCTCCAACTCAGAAAAAAGAAAGAAAAAAAAAAGAAAATACGGTGCTGAGAAGTTAATATTTGTGGGCTATCATAGAATTTTAGAATTGGAAATTCTTATAGAGAGAATATGATTTCATTTTGTAAGAGGTAATGAAAGATTGGGAAGGTTGGCTAAGTTCTTATATCTAGTGAGCAGTACTATATTTATAGTCTTTTGTTTCTAACCAAAATTTTTCATTTGGTAGAATAATCACTTGTAAATATAAATGTGGGGTATACTTTTTGTTTCCTAAATATTTGAACTAAAATTTTGCATAGGTAAACCTTCGGGTGATTCTATGTAAGCAGTTATTAGGCAGTAGAGAAGGACTTTCTTTTTAAATTGTGCTGCTTTTCAACAAAAGTCCACTCTGGAATGGTTCTTGTTTTAAATTAAAAATACTACACTTAGTTAGGATCTAAGAACAAGGCCTTAGATTTAAAAATTTCTTTGCTATAACAGACAAGAGAAAACACTTCAGCAATGGCAATTATAGTACATAAATTATAAGTTTGCTTATGTGATTTATTGTTAATAGTGTTTATACAATAAGCTGGGTATATTTGTTTACACATGGTCTTTTGTATCTCTGTATAGGTACTTAAAACGATTTAAAGTCATGAAACCAAAGGTCTTAAGGAGCTGGTGCAGGCAAATTTTAAAGGGGTTGCAGTTTTTGCACACTAGAACTCCTCCTATTATTCACCGAGATCTGAAGTGTGACAATATTTTCATCACGGGACCCACTGGATCTGTGAAGATTGGTGACCTAGGACTAGCCACCTTAATGCGCACATCATTTGCTAAGAGTGTCATTGGTGATTAATGTTTTACAGTGTACTGGTTGGGTAAAGAAAGATTTTTCAATTGTGTTGGTCTAGAACAGGGATCAGCTAACTATGAGCCAAATATGGCTCACTGCCTGTTTTTGTAAATCAAATTTTATTGGAACACAGTCACACTTACTCACTCACAGATTTTTCATCTATGACTGCTTTTACAAGTGGCAGAGTTAAGTAGTTGTGTGACAAAGATGATATGAACTGCTAAACCTAAAGTATTTACTATGTGGCTCTTTATAGAAAAGTTTGCTGACCCCTGGCCTGGAGTGTATTTGCTTTGACATAGCTATTATATATTGACTTATTTTAGAGACATTCTGTGTGTTTTTGTGGAATATAGTTAGGATTATTGAAAAGTTCTGAGGCGTTAAGGTAGGGGAGTTTATTAAGTTAATTCAAAAAAATTTGAAGAACTTGGCCAGGCATGTTGCTCACGCCTGTAATCCCAGTACTTTGGGAGGCCAAGGCAGGGAGATTGCTTGAGCCCAGGAATTTGAGACCAGCCTGGGCAGCATAGCAAGACCTTGACTCTACAAAAAAATTAAAAAATTAGCTGGCGTGGTGGTGTGTACCTGTAGTCCTGGCTACTTGGGAAACTGAGGCAGAAGGATTATCTAAGCCTAGGAGGTTGAAGCTGCTGTGAACTGGGATCGTGCCTCTGCTCTCCAGCCTGGACGAGAGTGAAATTCCCCCTCAAAAAAAAATTTTTGGAATAACTTAAAAGAAGGGTAGAAATAAGAACAGATTTTATTAATCATTACCTAATCTTGAGCATTACAACTTGTAGTTTTTCAGTACAGAAAGTTAAGGAAATTCTTTAAGTGCTTTATATAGATATAACAAGTATTCAACAAATTTTATACTTAATATTTTGCTTTTGGAGAATGGGAATTAGCACAGGTAATCCTTATGGGAAAAGGAATGTGATCTTGGAAGATACATTTTCCTCTTTAATAAAAATGTGGTTGTGGTGTTATTTTGTAGGAACTCCTGAGTTTATGGCCCCTGAGATGTATGAAGAACACTATGATGAATCTGTAGATGTTTATGCTTTTGGAATGTGTATGCTGGAAATGGCTACTTCGGAGTATCCTTATTCGGAGTGTCAGAATGCAGCTCAAATATACCGAAAAGTAACTAGTGTAGGTATAACTTTATGTTTTTTACTTCATAAATTACCACATTTTATGTTGAAGTTGTAAAGTCGACTAAGTCAAACCTGATTTTGGTTTAGTTCTAAATTTAATAATTGTAACGAAACAAGCATTAGATTTATACTATTAATATATACCTATACTTTATTGGAGTCAGGCAACCTCTATTAGTATCTTTGGGAAAATGTACAGATATATCATCTCTATATATTTTTTATAAATAATTTTTAGTTATTCATTAGATGGATCTTTGTTTTTCAAAGCTGAATAAGAAATTGACTAAGTGATTTTGAAGGTTTCTTCTAGTTCCACTAACAACGTACAAGGCTTCCCTTTTCTCTCATCCTCACCAACTCTTATCTTTCTTCTTTTTGATAATAGCTATTCTAACAGGTATGAGTAAGTACTGTTTTTAGTATATGCTGTATACTACGTGGTTTAATCTTTATATCCCTACGAGATGGGTGTAATCTTTGGTTTACAGGTGATGAGACTGAGAATCAGCGGTTGTATCTTGGCCCAGTTTCCTACAACTACTGGTAATGGTGGGTTTTGAACCCAAGTCTGTCTGACTCTAGAAGTTTGTGTAAGGAGCCAATAAGAAAGAAGGTTACAGCTCAGAATGTGGGACATTCTGTCGGACAAATGACTTAGTTTCTTCAACAAATCAATTTCATGAAAGAAAAGGGAAGGAGGCTTTTATAGAATACAAGAGACTTAAGAGTAGTGGTGAGCTGATAAATGTTTAACAACTGATTTTCTGAAAAAAGAAAACATGCTGATTTCTAGTATTTGCTGATTTTTGTGGTATAAGTTCACCCACCGTAGCTGACTTCCAGTTACCAATGTGGCCTCACTGAGTGCAGAGTTGGGAAGAGGTGCACAGTTGCATGCGTTGTATGTTATTTCCATCATACAGATACAATATCTGTAAATAGCTTCAAATGCATAAATAATAGTAGAATGTTGTAAAACAGGGAGTGCTGCTTTCAGTATTTATTACTTTGGGTTTTTTTTTTTTTGAGTCAGAGTCCCACTGTCACCCAGAGTGGGGTGCAGTGGCACTCTCACAGCCACCGCAGCCTTGACCTGCTGGGCTCAGGCAATCCTTCCACCTTAGCCTTCCAAGTAGCTGGAACCACAGGTGTGTACCACCACATCCGACTACATTTTTTATTTATTGTAGAGACAAGATCTTGCCAAGTTGTCTGGGCTGGTCTCAAACCCCTGGGCTCAGGCAATCCTCTCACCTCATCCTCCTAAAGTGCTGGGATTACAGGCATGAGCCATCACTCCTGGCTCTACCTTGGCTTTTAATATAATTTATTTAATTGTAAGTTTGTATAATTTAGTTTTTTTAAATGGCCATGTTCAACAGTTGGCTTGCAAAATTCCTGAAAATGTGTAATAGCTCTTGCGAACTGGTATGCGCCAACTCCAGTATACCCTGCATGTAATTTATGGATTTTGTTTAGATCCTGATTTGAACAAACCAAGTATAAAACAGACATCATTTAGACAACTTTGAAAATTTGAGTGTGGGTTGGGTTTTAAATGATACTAAGGAATGATTATTTTAGGTGGGGTTAACGATAGATTTTTAAAAGGTCCTTATCTGTTAGCAATGTAAACTGAAATATTGTATGGGCGAAATGACATGATGCCTGAGATTTGCTTTACAATATTCCAGATATGAAAAACATGGGATATGAAAAATGTGGGAGTAGATAGCTAAAACAAGGTTGACAAAATATTGATTGATGTTGAAGCTGCTGATGGTTACATGGGGTTTCATTATACTATTCTACTTTCAAGTATGTTTGCAAATTTCTGTAAGAACTCTTAAAAGGGGATAAGGCTAGAATGTCTTAGTTTTGGCTCATATTTTGTAGGGCCATAAATATAAAAGGATTTTGTACTTGGTTTTGTAAGTTACAGCTCTCCAACTATTTCCACTTAGGTGCAGAGAAAGGCAGTAATTACCTAGGGCTGGGAAATGGGTAGGAGATCAGTGGAAAGGTCAAAGAGGGACCTTTTTCTGTAAGTAGAATAACATAGCTCCATTTTTAAAATAGTGACTTTATTTTATATTAAAGTTAGAGAAATGCCATATCACAATACAGATTTCCATCTGTCGTAAAACTTCTTGATTTGGGCATTCAAATTAACTCCTAACTTCACCAGATTTGTACAATTCAGGGTTAGGTATACAAATGTTCATTATGGGCCAGGTGCGGTAGCTCATGCCTATAATCCCAGCACTTTGGGAGGCCAAGGTTAGAGGATTGTGTGATCTCACAGGTTCAAGACCAGCCTGGGCAACTTGGCAAGACCTCATCTCTACAGTAAATGAAAAAATTAGCCGGGTGTGGTGGTGCATGCCTGTAGTTCCAGCTACTTGAAAGGCTGAGGCAGAAGGATCACCTGAGCCCAGCAGGTTGAGACTGTGGTGACTGTGAGCATGCCACTGCACTCCAGCCTGGGCGACAGAGTAAGACTCCAACTCAAAAAAACCAAAAATAAATGTTCGTAATGCAGGTACTCTTGTTGATGAGATGTGCCCCTCCCTCCCCTGGCAGGGTTCCTCAACTGCCAATCCCCCCTCTCCTCCCTGCCAGGGAACTGCCAATCCCTTTCTTAAAGTATTATGATAATTGTTCAAGGTCCGCTTATGAGTGAGAACATATGGTACTCTGTTCTTTGTTTCTGTGATAGATCACTGAGTGTGATAGACTCTAAACCCATCCAAGTTGCTGTGAAGTCCATATGTTTAGCCTTCTTTATGGCTTGATACTGAACTTTCTGATTCTGTGTCTTTTGAGGTAGTGTGACAGGCCTATAAGTAAATCTTAGATTGCTTCATTTCATAACAGTTGTTTCCATTGTACCTTGCTGCTTCTAGCTTAATTTGGCATTTTCTGTTAAATGACTGTAATGATCTATACTGGATTATTTTTTAAAATCTAAAACTCATAAATAAAATGTAATAGAAAGTAAAATAAGGCAGATTTAGGCAGCTAACACAGTTATCTGTTTTGAATTGTCTGGACTTCATTTATTTGTTATTGAATTTGTAGAATCTAATAATTAGCCCAAGGCAGGCTATCTTGATATTTTATTATTGCTTAAGGATAAAAATAATATAGATTTATCAAAAGTTTTTATATATGTGTATATATATTTTCATACATGCATAGATATGTATGTATATACATACATATTTATTGATTATTCATTGCTTCTAGCCATTCTAGGAAACTTTGGAATATATTGAATTGGAATGTTTGAAAGAAAGAAGACTTTGTTTTGAATTTTCAAAAGTTTTAAAAATACATTAATTTTTTCTGATTGCAAAAAGTCCTTTTTCATTATATTTTGTTAATTGGGATTACATTTTTAGTTTCTCTGTAATATTAAAAATATATATCTATAGGTCTAGATTTGAAAAAAATATGTGTATATATAAAGAATAATATGTGTATCTTTTGTCCCTGTTGTTGGTTTATTTATTAAAAAATTGTTTTTTGATTAGAAATCTTACTCTGCCATCCAGGCTAGAGTGCAGTGGCATGCTCATGGCTACTGCAGCCTCGACCTGCTGAGCTCAGGCAATCCTTCCACCTCAGCCTTCCAAGTTGCTGGAACAACAGGCATGCACCACCACACCCGGCTAATTTTTTTTTTTTTTTTTAGTTTATTATAGAGACAAGTTCTTGCTAGGTTGCCCAGACTGGTCTCGAGCCCCTGGGCTCAGTAATCCTTTCGCCTTCACCTCCCAAAGTGCTGGGATTAAAGGTGTGAGCCATTGTGCCTAGCCTGTTGTTGATTTAGATTATTTATAGTTTTTTACTGTTATTTGTAGAGCTGTGACAAAATCTTTATCAAAAAAGTTATTAAACTTAACCATATAGATATACTTAACCTGACTTAAAACTTGAATATATTGATATAAATAATAGTGATATAAATAATATTTAATATATATCATGTTGACTTGGACTTTCAATTGCTTAATTTGTGATTAGAAACAATTTTTCTTCTCCCAGGGCATAAAACCAGCCAGTTTCAATAAAGTCACTGATCCGGAAGTAAAAGAAATCATTGAAGGATGTATTCGTCAAAACAAATCTGAAAGGTGGGTACAATTGTAGTGAAATAGCAACTGATGGGTACATTTTTCTTTTATCTTGCACTGGGTCATTTTCTGACCTTTCAATTATACTGGGTATGACATTTGAGTGGAAGCTAATACTGTTTAGAGTGAATGTATCAGTGCATGTTTTTTGCCATTTTAGACTTTTTTTGTTGTCGCCCAGGGTAGAGTGCAGTGGCACGCTCCCGGCCACTGCAGCCTCAACATGCTGGGCTTAGATAATCCTTCCGCCTCAGCCTTCCAAGTAGCTGGAACTACATGCACATGCCACCAGCTGGCTAATTCTTTTTTTTTTGAGTTGGAGTCTCACTCTGTTGCCCAGACTGGAGTGCAGTGGCCACTCCCGGCCGCCGCAGCCTCGACCTGCTGGGCTCCGGCGATCCTTCCGCCTCAGCCTTCCGAGTAGCCGGAATTACAGGCATGCGCTACCACGCCCGGCTGATTTTTTGATTTATTGTAGAGATGAGGTCTCGCTGCCCAGGCGGGTCTCGAACCCGTGGGCTCAGGCAATCCACTCACCTCAGCCTCCCAAAGGCACGGGATTACAGGCTGAGCCACCGAGCCCGGCAATTCTTTTTTAAATTTATTGCAGAGACGAGGTCTTGCCAAGTTGTCCAGGCTGATCTCGAACCTGTGGACTCAGGCTATCCTCTTGCCTCTGCTTTCCAAAATGCTGGAATTATAGGCGTGACTCATTGTGCCTGGCCATTTTAGACTTTTATATCATGTGCTGAAGTTTTCTTGAACTGACATTTGGTTTTCATGTGTGTTGTGGCAAGTTTTCATCACCTTCAACCATCAGCTTAACTGTCAATAGGCCCTCACAGGTTAACTTGCTTCTAACAGTTGAGCGTAGACAGATGTTTTTTATTTGATCATATATCCTTGTGTCATGATAATAATAAAACTACTGTGGATATTTTTGTTCAAGAAATAATACAGATTTATTTGTGTCACAGTTTGTGTTTGTCTTGTTTTTTTTTTTTTTTTTTTTTTGAGTTGGAGTCTCACTCTGTCGCCGAGACTGGAGTGCAGTGGCTGCTCCCGGCCACCACAGCCTCAACCTGCTGGGCTCCGGTGATCCTTCCTCCTCAGCCTTCCAAGTAGCCAGAATTACAGGCATGCGCTACCACGCCCGGCTGATTTTTTGATTTATTGTAGAGATGAGGTCTCGCTGCCCAGGCGGGTCTCGAACCCGTGGGCTC
>NW_007250271.1:58540-63340 GCF_000164805.1 Carlito syrichta
GGTCTCGCTGCCCAGGCGGGTCTCGACCCCGTGGGCTCAGGCAATCCACTCACCTCAGCCTCCCAAAGGTACAGGATTACAGGCTGAGCCACCGATCCCGGCTTGTGTTTGTCTTATAGACAACTCCTTGTACTCTTAGCTTT
This sequence comes from Carlito syrichta, assembly GCF_000164805.1. Classification (NCBI taxonomy): domain Eukaryota; kingdom Metazoa; phylum Chordata; class Mammalia; order Primates; family Tarsiidae; genus Carlito; species Carlito syrichta. Next base: position 58,684 of record NW_007250271.1, read on the forward strand.
TGCTTCCCTTTGAGTTTTGGACAATTGCTGACTTTATTTTTTATTTTATTTTATTTTATTTTTGAGTTGGAGTCTCACTCTCTTGCCCAGACTGGAGTGCAGGGGCTGCTGCCGGCCACCGCAGCCTCGACCTGCTGGGCTCCGGCGATCCTTCCGCCTCAGCCTTCCAAGTAGCTGGAACTACAGGCGAGCGCTACCACACCTGGCTAATAATTGCTGACTTTAAATTGGTGGATTTGTCTTTTGATTTTTATCTTCTTATTGTTGATGATTAGTAAAGGTAATATATCCTTTGTAGAAATTATTTCTACCAGCATTTCATTGATCCTCCCCATTTTTATTAGTTTTCGATTTAGGTTTACTGTTGCATATCTGAGAATATATAAAGCCACTCAAGTAAGTTCTGTTTAGTTATAGCTTTATTACAATAGTACATTCTTAGTGTTTGTACAAACAGGCTATATCTACGAATTTTTTGTTTGTTTTTTTGTGGTTTTTTTTGAGTTGGAGTCTCACTCTGTTGCCCAGACTGGAGTGCAGTGGATGCTCCCGGCCACCACAGCCTCGACCTGCTGGGCTCCGGCGATCTTTCTGCCTCAGCCTTCCAAGTAGCTGGAACTACAGGCGCGTGCTACCGCGCCCGGCTGATTTTTTGATTTATTGTAGAGATGAGGTCTCACCTGCCCAGGCGGGTCTCGAACCCGCGGGCTCAGGCAATCCACTCACCTCAGCCTCCCAAGGCGCGGAATTATAGGCTGAGCCACCGAACCCAGCTACGAATTTTCTTTTAAGTTGTCATAAGATACTTATAACCTAAGATACACCATTTTATTTACTTTTTAGGTATACATTTCAGAGGCATTAAGTACATTCACATTGTTTTACAACCACCATTACTATTCATTTCCAGGACTTTTTCATCATTCTAAATAGAAACTCTATATCCATTAAATAATAACTCCCCATTTCTTTTACCCTCTAGCCCCTGGTAATCTCTATTCGACTTTGTATCTCTGTGGATTTGTCTGTTTTAGGCACCTCATATAAGTGGAATCAGACAATATATGTACTTTTGCATCTGAGTTATTTCATTTAGCATAGCATTTTGAAGGTTGGTCCACGTTGCAGCATGTATCAAAATTTCCTTCTTCTTGAAGACTGAATAATATTCCATTGTATGTATATACCACAAGTTGCTTATCCACTCATCTGTTGATGGACACTTGGCTGTTGTGAATAATGCTGCATGAATGTTGGTGTACAAGTATCTCTCTCTTTGAATCCTTGCTTTCAGTTCTTTTGCTTATATACCTAGGGATGGAATGACTGGATCATATAGTAATACTGTGTGTAACTTTTTTAAAAACCACCAAACTTTCTCACAGCAGCTGTCCCATTTTGTATTTCCACCGTCAACTTACAAAGGTTCCAATTTCTCGACATCCTTACCAATACTTACTATTTTTCCTTTTTTGATAATAGCCATCCTAATGGGTGTGAAGTGGCATCTCACTGTTGTTTTGATTTGTATTTCACTAATGACTAATGATGTAAAGTACCTTTTCCTGTGCTTATTGGCCATTTATATCTCTTTGGAGAGATACCTATTCAAGGCCTTTGTTCATTTTTAATTGAGTTTTTTTTGTTGAGTTATAGAAGTTTAGGCATGCTTTTAAAAATGAGGCTAAAAATGTTATGTAGTAATAGCTATTTAATGTGGATTGTTTTGTATAGCCTTTTAATTTTGCTCTATTACCAATGAAGATTGGAATATTCAAAAAGATTCATGGCATATTAGTGTATTGGAAAAAGCACAGGTTTCAATATCAGACTAACATTCAAATTTGGACTCGTACTTAGCCAGTGTTACATTCAGCAAGTTACTTAGTTGTTTCTTAAAACAGATATGATTTTGATGACTAAAAGGATAATGAATGTATATAAAATAACAGTAATGGGCAGTCAATAAATGGCATCTTCGGCTGCACTGGTATAATTATTCCTAAGTAAAAATGTGGTATATAATTGCAGTTTTACTGTAAATGAACAAAAGTTTTTCAGGAAAAGAATTTTACTAAAAATAATTTTACTGTAAATAACAGTAAACATTTTCATTGAGAGGTAGAAGCCTGAACTTGGTTGTGTCTCTTTAAACACATCTCACTTTAGCCTTAAATTAGCTTGAGCAGGCTTGTTGTTTTTATGACACTGTTTTAGTTAAGTATTTGTCTCTTGATCGCTGAAAATGTAGAGGGTTGAAAATCCTTAACTTGTAGGATATCATGCTGTCTATATGCTTTTTCTTTTTTAGTATAGGAGGCACTCTCTGTGTAGACATTATGGAGTATATCAGTTTCAGCTCTCCCTGGCCTGTAATATAGATAGGTTAAATATTATATACCTGTTTTAAAAGTTAGTAAAAGAAACGTCAATTAACTTCCCTAGCTTATAAAATAATCTTTTAAAGCTATGTCCTTTATAGTTCTTCAGAGATGGTTAATCCCTGATATTAGGCTATGATTGTACCAGTTATATGTATATTCTCACCTGAAATTAGAGTTAAATACTTTAAGAAAACCACAGGACTTTATCAAACCATATTAGTTTTACCCATGGCATTCTCTAAAGAGTAAAGTACACTGACATATTATTGTTAATGGTGTCTATTTATAACATTCATAAAAGAGTTTGAATTTCTACTTTACTTTAGAGTTTATATATCTGCAAGAGTTTTTATTTTCTTTGCTGAAATTCTGTTATTTGAGTCTGAGTAACGTAAGCCAAGTGGCTTAGAGAAGCTAATCAGTACACCTAACATGTGCGAGGTCTGACGATTAAGTTCATGAACTCATCCTAGAACAAGTGCTACATACCTCATTGCTGAATATCACTACAGTCACCCTTGAAGTACTCCCTTTGGGAAGCTATGCATCGACACCAGCACCTATTCACCCATCAAAGCAGTTTTGGAACTCGTTTTCTGGAATGGCCATCAGAGCTGTCATCATATTACCCTTGATGTCCTGAATGTCATCAAAATGTCTTCCTTTCAATATTTCCTTTATCTTCAGGTAAAGAAAAAAGTCATTGGGGGAACAGATCAGGTGAGTTGGGAAAGTGTTCCAATACAGTTTTTTGTATGCTGACTAAAAACTCCCTTACAGACAGTGCTGTGTGAGTTGGTGCATTGTCATGATGATGCAAGAACTCCTTTGGGACCATTTTTGCACACACCTTTCTCATGCCAAAATTTTCAGTTAAGATTTTCCTAACTGTTTCTCTATCAATGTTTATTTAGTCCACCAGGCTTTTTACAGTCAGCCAACGATTTTGATGCACAATTCAATGAATTTTTGCAATGTTTTCATCAGTTCTGCTCTTTACAGGCCATCCTGACCTTTCTTCATCAGTGACGCTTTTTCTTCTCTCAGAAAAATGTTTAATCTATTTGTACACTGCTGTTTTTTTATGGCATTATCCCCATAAACTAGGAATAGCATGTCCCTGATTTTACTTCCACTCTTACCAAATTTAACAAGAAATTTAATTTTTGTTCATTGCTCTAATTCAAGCTCTGACTTTCTTACAATGGAACACAAAAACATGCAACGACGATAATGAACGTCACTCAGCAAGAGACCACCACCAGTCGACATGAACACAGTTGTGAGACACTGATATACTAAGGTTATGAAACCTTACTGAGTTGTTTGTACAGTGCTGCTGAGGAATGCACAGGGTGGCAAGTTCGCGAACTTAATTGTCAGGCCTCGTACTACAGCACTTCAATTCTCTTTAGGCATACTTTTATGTATGTTAAACTGTGTTATCTAGATGTATTACTGGTAGTAATTAATCTTTAATTAAGATTATTATATATACATGTTAATTGGGAATTCTTTGCATCCCAGTAGTAGTAAGTTGGATATAAGGTTTTTTATTTTTGGCCAGGCATGTTGGCTCATGCCTGTAATCTCAGTACTTTGGGAGGCTGAGGCGGGAGGATTGCTTGAGGTCAGGAGTTTGAGATTACCTGGGCAACATAGTGGGACCCTGTCTACAAAAAAAAGAAATAAAGGTCCTGAACATTTATCACAATACTACAAGAGAGGGATCAGCTGTTAATGGGATACTGCCAAGGGTGGGAAGGGGGCCACATAGCATCACTAAGGGTACCTGATCCTAAACCAGGGGAAGCGAGGACCAGTCGGAGACCCAAACTTCACCTGCACGTAGACTACTTATGTACCTAATCCTGACTTGTACCCCATATCTTTTTTCATTTTTATTTTTTGAGTTGGAGTCTCTGTCGCCCAGGCTGGAGTACAGTGGCATGCTCATGGCTACCACAGCCTTGGCCTCCTAGGCTTAAATGATCCTTTTGCCTTAGCCTCCCAAGTAGCTGGAACCACAGGTGTACACTACCATGCCTCGCTAATTTTTTTTTTAATTGGAATCTCACTCTGTTGTCCAGACTGGAGTGCAGTGGCACGCTCATGGCCACCCCAGTGTTGACTGGCTGGGCTCTGACTGTCCTTCCACCTCAGCCTTCCAAGTAGCCAGAAGAACAGGCGCGTGCCACCAGTGGGCCCAGCTAATTTTTTTTATTTTTTTATTTTTTTTGAGTTGGAGTCTCACTCTGTTGCCCAGACTGGAG
>NW_007250271.1:63360-79815 GCF_000164805.1 Carlito syrichta
GCAATCCGCTCACCTCAGCCTCCCAAAGGCGCGGGATTACAGGCTGAGCCACCGAGCCCGGCTATGCCCAGCTAATTTCAAAAAAAATTATTTTAGAGACGAGATCTCACGAAGTTGCCCAGGCTAGTCTCAAGCCTCTGGGTCAGGCAGTCTTCTCGCCTCCATCTCCCAAAGTGCTGGGATTACAGGCATGAGCCAGCACACCTGCTGTACTCACATCTTTACAATAAATAAAGAAAAAAAAAAGAAATTAGCCGTACATGTTGGTACTCTACTATAGTTCTACCTGCTTGGGAGGCTGAGGCGGGAGAATTGCTTGAGCCCAGGAGTTTGAGGCTACAATTAGCTATGATCGTGCCACTGCACTTCAGCCTGGGCAGCAGAGTGAGATACTGTCCCTTAAAACAACAAAAAAAACTGAGTTGAGAAGTTTGTTTGAGCCTAGAAGTTTGAGACTAGCCTGGGCAACATAGGGAAATTTTGTCTCTACAAAAAAAATTAAAAAATTAGCTGGGGTAGTGGCGAGTGCCTGTAGTCCCAGCTACTTATGAAGTTGAGGTAGAAGGATCAGCTGATCCCAGCATGTTTAGGCTGCAGTTGCCATGAGCATGCCATTGCCCTCAAGCCTGGGAGACAGAGTGAGACTCTGACTCAAAAAAAAAAAAAAAAAAGATTTAAAAATTTGGTTTTTATAAAAAAACATGTTAATTATTAAATTAATATAGCATTTATTTATTTATTTTTAAAGATGTGGGGGTATAATTCAGGGTTAGGTACATAAGTGGTCATCGTACAGGTGAAGTTTGGGCCTCCCATTGGTCCTCCCTTTGCCTGATTTGGGATCAGGTACCCTTATTGATGTTATATGCCCCCTCAATAGAATATTTAAAGTAAGGTTGTTTCCTTGATGCAATTAATTTTTACTAATTAAAGGATCTACATTTTGCATATGATTGGAAGAATTTATAATGAGATTTATATTCTGTTTATTAGGTTATCTATCAGGGACCTACTAAACCACGCATTTTTTGCTGAGGATACAGGACTGAGGGTGGAGTTAGCAGAGGAAGATGATTGCTCAAATTCATCCTTGGCTTTAAGACTCTGGGTTGAAGACCCTAAAAAGCTGAAAGGCAAACACAAAGACAATGAAGCTATTGAATTCAGTTTCAATTTAGAAACAGATACGCCTGAGGAAGTAGCATATGAAATGGTAAGTGAATCCCACTGCTGTTCTCCCTACCGCTTACAGTGTCAGGGATGATTCCTTTCTCCTCATTGCTTTCTTTCCATTTTCTCTGTTTCAGTTGTTAATGTTGTCGTGAAGTGTATCTCTATGATAGAGTACATTAAATTTGTCTACACAGTGTAAGGAATAGTAAAATACTATTTTTGTTAAGAAATAAAACATTGCCAGTATCTTAGAAGCTACCTCATTGCTCCTTTCAGTTGCATTTCTGTCCCTCATCACCACAAGTAATTTCTACCCTGACTTTTGTTGTTACTCATTTCTTTGCCTTTCTTTATAGTTCACCTAAGCAATAGATTGTTTTATTTTGAAACCTAAATGGCAAGCACACACCTAGTGTATAAGTAAGGGGCAGTATTGGTATGATTAGGTAAAGAGTCCCAGGAGACGATAAGCTGAAGAGAGTCTCTTTGTCATAGTCTGGCTTCAGTTTCCCTAAGAGTTTACGAGAGCCACTTCTGGAGAAGTCAGAGGACAAGGTCATGAGTGAGTCCTGAGAAATAAACCCGGGACTTAGCACAGTCAGGACATTGGCCAGGCTGCTGTGTGGACTAGAAATTGATTGTCTGGTAACTGTATGGTTTGATGGCAAGTGGTTCTTTCTGACAATTCGCTTCTAATCTCCCATGACCAGCCCCCACCCTCAATGGAAGATTACAGCAGATAACTTCTGTGAGGTGAAATGGTGTGTGCACACTCACTCCAGGCAGCTGCAGTGCTGGACTTTCAGCTCCTGGAAGTTGCTCTTCAGTCCTTTAATGTGCCCCCACCCCATGTTCAAAGCCAGCAATGGCATGTTGAATCCTTCTAGTGTCAGCAATTGGCTAAAGATTCAACCCAGATAATGTCCCTAGCTTAAGGTAATTTGTGCTACATAGCCAATACAATGATGGGAGTGATGTCATATTCACAGGTTTGGGGATTAAAAGGGGCCATAATTTTGTCTACCACAGGGACTAATAAACTAGATGGTATGGTTGCTTGCATAGGACTTGTTAACTTTGACTTCTAGTGTAGTGTTGTTTTTGAGTGGACCATTAGCTCAGGAATCTCTGGTGTCAGTAAGTACAAGTCTTTCATTTTAGGTTGGTCAGATTCCCCAGAGAAGCATCTTTCAGTCTCCTTCTTGGAGGATAAAGGTTTGGTTATTGGTATTTTGGTAGCTTAGTGGGGAAGAGGGCTGGGCTTTTCTGCATTCGGCATCCAGCTGCATATGGTAACTTAATCATCTTCCTTTCAATGTGGTAGCCAAATCCTCAACTGTACCTGGTATTCCATAATCCAGAGATTCTCTCTTTTTCCCTCTCCAGAGAACAAAACTTCAGATGTATGGGGTAGGAGAGAAGCAGTCACCCAATGGTGTGGGATAAAGTGTGGGACTCAAGGACCCAAATAACTACTTCTCAAAACCCCTTCAGTGAGGTGCAGTGGCTAATACCTGTAATCCCAGCACTTTGGGAGGCTGAGGTGGTAGGATTATTTGAGGCCAAGCGTTTAAAGCCTGCCTGGGAAACATAGCGAGATCTTGTCTCTACAAAAAATGAAAAAATTATCAGGGTTTGGTGGTGCGTGCCTGTAGTCCCAGCTACTCGGGAGGCTGAGGTAGGAGGATCGCTTGAGCCCAGGAGGTTAAAACTGCAGTGAGCCATGATTGCACCACTGCACTCCAGCTAGAATGACAGAATGAGAACTCCCTCTCAAAAACAAAAAACGAAAACCTCTTTCACTCAGTCTTCTTTATTTTAGCCATCTCTTTTGAGTTAATCATCAGTTCTGGAAGTACCTGGAACTGCAGGTTCCTATACCTTATGCATATGCTTCAGTATAAATGGGAATAATTCTCAGTTTTCCCTAGTTTACCTTTGTCAGTTCTGCTATGGCAATTATTAATTGTCTATATTCCATATTCCAAGGTGCCCAAAATCTTTTTGCTGTTGTCTTTCTCTTACTTTCCCTGTCTTTGTGGGCTTATAACTTAAAGTGAGCTTTGGGAGGTAGCAAAATTAAATATGTGTGTTCTGTCTAACATTTTGATCATCTTTCAAGTATCCTGAAATTTCCCAGAGTCTGAAGACGCCCCAAGACATATTTGATTTAAAAAGCAGATTGAAGGACTGAGACTGATAACCCATGCTACCCCTCAAGTGATGTTCTCTGTTGCTCCGCCCTTTTCCTCTGAGACAAGACAGAAATACACTCAGGCACGACTGAGCTCGTACCCTTTTCCCTTCTCTCATTCTCTTTGAAATACCCTTTCCCCTTCTCTCATTCTTCTAATGCCTAGTAAGATGTAATACTTTGCTATTAGCGTACTTCCCTTGCCTGGAATATTGGTTTCTACTCCAGACTTCATTTGCACCTTCCTCAATAGCCCTTTTTTGGTCAGAATTTACCTTCCTCCGTGACACTTCTCCATTTCCTCCAGAGATGCATGTGCTCCTACTTTTAGGCTTTTACAGCAACTCATTTCTACCATCTCACACCAACAGATCATGTGTTCATACAGGACAAAGGATCAACTTAAGTCAGTTGTACTCTGGTGCCCAGTACTGGGCACATTGAAGACACTTAATATTGCTGAATGAGGAAACCTTTTAAATCTTTCACAAAACTTAATAGCAGTCATAAATTACCTGTAATAAGACTGCATAAACTGAAACTTCGACTTATTTTTGTTTATTTCTGTTTAAAGCCAGAATTATTTCAACAATGCCTGGTAATACTATTGATTTTCTTATGCTGATTAAAGACTGTAGCACTTATATATGTCTTTGATTATGAGGGACTGTAGAAACAAATTAATTGTTATTTAATAGCATTTGGAATTTGGGAACATAAAATAACTCTGCTAGTAAAAAAAAAAAGTTAAAATCTTAAGTGTTAAAGAAGTATTTTGCTTATTATGTTTCATTTGTAGGTTAAGTCTGGATTCTTCCATGAAAGTGATTCCAAAGCTGTTGCTAAATCCATTAGAGACCGGGTGTCCCTGATAAAGAAGACAAGGGAGAAGCCTGCTGGCTGTTTGGAAGAACGCAGGGATTCTCAGTGCAAGTCTATGGGGAAAGTATTCTCTCAGCACCAGAATACAACTTTGCCTCCTGCTCCAGCTCAGCAAACTGGGGTTGAATGTGAAGAAACTGAAGTTGATCAACATGTTCGACAACAACTTCTACAAAGAAAAACACAGCAGCACTGCTCTTCTTTTACAGGTAACACAGTTATAATTTGTAAATACAAATAAATGTGCAATTATATTCTCTTATCTTTTTAGCAGTGGTCAATGGCCTATTTTTGTTTTTTTCCTTTTTTGTATATTCTCTTATTTTTAAATAGCACTTTTGTGTTTTTTGAAGCATTCTGTTATTTATCATTTATTGGAACCTTTTACAAAACTCCTGAAATAGATAGGCCAGCTAGTTTCCTTATTTTAAAATTAAGAAACTATTTTGTTAAGTGACTTGTTCAAGGTGTAAGTTGTATAAATATTATAATCTAGCATATAGTTATGTTCAGAGTATAAATAAAATGACCTTATTAACATTTTTGAGGGTCTAACATAAATCTTTCACTGAAGAAAATTTGGAACTAAAGATACAGTTTATTCCTCAAGAAGGAATTTTCTAGACTTTAAGATCCTTTGTATTTTAAGATCAAATATAAAATTAACACAATTCCACCAATTTTCTACTGTAATGGATTCTCTTCTCCAGAGGGACACAGTATTTGCATAATAATAACCAACTATTCTACAAAGACAATATTTTTTCTACCTAGGTTCTAGGAGAAAGAGACTATGACACTTATATTTTACTGAAATTCTCACGTCAAGTGTAGGTTAGTTAGGGATATATATGAAATGGCCTGCAAATGAAGTTGATTTTTATGTGATTCTTTGTTTTTAGGTTTGTTTACTAAGAATATTTTAGTCAACATATCATTGCTTGATGGAGAGTGTACATGATGGTTTTTCGTTAATTCTGTAGTATATATATTTTATTTAAAGCTATCTGAGCCGGGCTTGGTGGCTCAACCTGTAATCCCACGCTTTGGGAGGCTGAGGTGAGTGGATTGCCTGAGCCCGTGGGTTTGAGACCCACCTGGGCAACTTGGCGAGACCTCATCTCTACAATAAATCAGAAAATTAGCTGGGCGTGGTAGTGCGTGCCTGTAGTTCCAGCTAGTTGGAAGGCTGAGGCGGAAGGATCTCCAGAGCCCAGTAGGTCGAGGCTGCGGTGGCCAGGAGCGGCCACTGCACTCCAGTCTGGGCGACAGAGTGAGACTCCGACTTAAAAAAAAAAAAACTCAGGTTGTCAGAGTAAAATAACTGTTAAATAGATCCTTACCATTATCTATACAATTTGTACTCTGTGCTTCAAGTTTTCCCTCCTATTTGTTGCTTATTTTCTTTGTTATAGGTGACAATTTGTCTGAGGCAGGAGCTGGATCAGTTATACATTCAGATACTTCAAGCCAGCCCAGTATAGCCTATTCTTCAAACCAAACGATGGGCTCTCAAATGGTTTCTAACATCCCACAGGCTGAAATAAATGTTCCAGGGCAAATTTATCCATCTCAGCAACCAGTAGGACATTACCAGCAAGTTTCAGGGGTGAGGTGAACTGTTGTATTTTTAAATATATGATCAGTATATTTACTGTAAATAGGAGAGTTTATCTTTAACCTTTTTTTTTTCTTATTTAATAGTTGCAGAAGCTGCCAAAGCTGACTCAGCCCCAAATTTTGCCTTTGGTTCAAGGTCAGTCCACTGTTTTGCCTGTACATGTCCTTGGACCTACAGTTATTTTGCAACCCCAAGTTTCCCCATTAACTGTCCAGAAGTTCTCACAGATAAAGGTAAGAACCATTTTAGAGGCTCTATATTCATTTTACCACATTTAACACTGCCTAGACATTCTGAGAGGCAGAGGTTCTCTTTCATAAATTCATCATAGTTTAGATAAAGGTCACTGAAAGCTAAAAGTTGTTTAGGCTTTCCTTTACATAAAACATTCCTCTTGAGTGTATGCCTAATATTGTGTAATAGAATATTAAGACACTGCTTGTATAATTGGAGAAGAAACTGATAACTCACTATATGTGGACAAAAGATTTATTTAGGATTCTGATCGCTTCCTCTTGGTAATGATGGTTTGTTCTTTGTATTGAACTTTTCCAGCCTGGTTTGAATGTGGAGGGATGTCTGTTGCAGTTAATCAAAAATAGTATTTCATAGACTTTCATAATTTTTAGCACATTCATCTAAATTCTTTATTTGTTTTGGTTCATGTTTATTTCTGTAGGAGAAATAAGCGTTTTTGTCTTTCAGACTCTTAAAGTCAGTGTTACACTTATTTCTGACAATGAGTAAACAGTCTTTGTATGAGTTCCTATATCAAGACTCTATCCTGGTCCTAGGTTGTTGACTCTGGACACATGGTTGGAGTTTTCTTTGTCATTACCTGGTTTTCTCCCCCCAGCCCCCAACATACTCCTTTTGTGCCTTCCCTCTGTGGGAGTGAAATGCTCTGAGCTCCTGGACATTCTCTGTTTAGCGGCTAGAATGTCTGATTTAGGTAGCAGCTGGTATATCTTTACAAGATGAGTGTATAGTCAGTTGCAACAGACTTTTGGAGATAAAAGTAAAATAAAACACGATCCTTGCCCTCGAGGAGCTCAGTCTTATAGGGGAAGGCATATACATACTTGACAAATGTCAGACTCATTTAAAATCTGCTGGGGGTAGATTTAGTTTAATATAGGTGGAAGTCCCTGATTTTGGTTAGTGTTTATAAATGATATGGTATATGTCTGTAATTGAGGTCATGTTGTGGTTTGATTTGTCTCTTTCCAAGCCTATAATGCAAAGTATGTTGGATTAGTGCTTAAATTTAACTTAGGCTCAATCACATAAATATACAAGTATATGTATTTTAAAATGTGTTTCTAAAATTTAAAAAAATTATTATGACAGTGTTATTTGCTTATTTAAAAACAAAGTCCGGCCAGGCATGGTGGCTTCTGCCTGTAATCACGGTACTTTGGGAAGCTAAAGTGAGAAGATTGCCTGAGCTCAGGAGTTTTAGACCAGCCTGGGTAACTTGACAAGACTTCATCTGTACAATTAAAAAATAACTAGGTGTGGTGGCGCATGCCTGGAGTCCCAGCTACTTGGAAGGCTGAGTCAGAAGGATTGTCTGAGTCTGAAGGAGGTCGGGGCAGTGACTGTGATCATGCCACTGCACTCCAGCCTGGGTGACAGAGTGAGACTTCGACTAAAAATAAAAATAAAGCCCATAAAGTTATAAAGAAGAAAGTGAAAGTCACCTGGTATCCTTCCTGTTAGAAACAACTTTTTGTTTATATTTGGGGTATAGCCTCTAGGTTTGTCTTTTTTTCTATGTATACATGCATAATTTTATTTAAATATACATATGTATGCTGCATACATGCAATTTTTTGTAGTCTGCCCTTTTCACCTAATATATAGAAGCCACATGAGCAAGTACTACTTGGGTCTTTTTGTGGGCATGGTGGCTCAACTTCTAGAAATGATAGAAGCCAATCTATGTTATTTCTGCCTACTCTCTCCTTTCTTCTTGACAGAGCATCTGGTTCATTTTAGCTATGACATGAGCTTTCTCCTTTGAGACTTCCACTGTTGGGTGTGTGAAGGTGTCAGATTCAGATACCCTGAATCTCTGCCAGGGTTTGAATGAGTTATGTGGCAAGTGCAATAAATGAGAAGCTGTGAGCAGTATATTGCTGTGACTAGACTCAGCTCCTTAGTGTATTAAAGTAGCATTTACTCAGGGTGTTAGGATTTTTATAGGACTAGTACCTTTTTGATAACTTGCTGAAATGTTTAGAAGATAGCATTATTTTATCTATCTGTCTGTCTGGGACATTCCCATTAAAATGGGCATAGTATATGCAGTTATAATTGGAATTTTCCTTGCACCAGCACCAGGAACTGCAGCTGGCTTTTGGAGCAGATGGACAAATGTCAGCCCAACCTATGACTTTAGGCTTGTCGGTTACTGGAGTTCCACAACCAGTCCTTTCTGCAGTTTCTCCTCAGACATTGACACTGCTTTACAGATTACTTGCCAGCATCCAGCAGCTGGTCTTCAACTTGAGCATGGCCCTAGTAATGGGCATCAGGCATTAACCAAAGCACCAGATGCCAGTCAGATTCCTAGTTTCTTACCAGTTAGTCACCCTCAAGCTTTGTTGAGTCATCCTTCTGCCCAATATGTGAGCAGTGCACAAAATGCTGCTGGTACAATTCAACTCCCTTCTAATTCTGTCGGGGGGCATCCAGGGACCCGTCAGTCTTCACAAAAGATACATTCAGTATCCCAGCCATACCCAGTGGTACATCGGAAGTTAGTAACTCCAGGTTCTTCAATGCCACAATGCTAGACTCTGCATTTGAAGGAGCTTTGTTTCCAAGCCTCTATTCAGCAACAGCCATCAATTTTACAACCTAAGATTATGGTATCACCGCAGAAAAATGTTCAGCAGGATTGTATTCTGCAAGAGTCTGAAGCTCTTGCAAGTCAGCAACAGCCGAAGTGTGGTATTGAAAATATGACTAAGCCCCTGGAACAGCCATCTTATTCTGTTCAACACACTTATCCAGGGCCACCTGCAATATTACCGTTCTTCCCATTGAAGACTCCTGAGCAACTGCCCTTTGTGATAAGTCCCCAGGAACAAACTTCTTATTCATCACAGTTGACTGACCCAATCCATGCTCCAGCACAGCCTATTTATTCACTGCCAGCCCTGAAGCATCCTCTTTACACTGTACAACCATCAGATCACAGCCAGCTTATTCTATGTAGACTTCGTATCCAGTCCCACCTGCAGTGCACTCCTCTAATTTGGCACCAGCCCAAGGGCACCCCCACTTATCTAGTACAACCTCCCGTTTGGTCACCTTTTCCAGATCAGCCAGCATATGAGATCCAGGCAGTTTACTCTGTGCAACTTATGGAACAGCCTGCTTATCAGGCACTGCCTCTTGAGCATGTCTCTTATTCAGGACAAACTGCTTGTACCATCAAGACAACTGAACAGGCAACCTTCATAACCCAGAGAGTATATACAACAGACTCACCTGATAGCAAGCAAGTATACATTACAAACTCTGGAGATCAGAAGTTATACACTGTACTACATTTTGTAGCACAGACTTCTGAGCAACAACCCTATTTAGTACAACCCCAAGGTAGTACTTCTTTAACACTGGAACAAAAGATGTATTTGACATCAACTTTAGATACACAGACACGTTCCACTGAGCCTATATTTAAGGTCCACCATTCAGTGACTTCATCCCAAGCAGATGTCAGTTTTGGACACCAGCAGCTAAAAGCACAAGCTGAGTCAACTAGCATTGCATCACAGAGGGTAGTGGAAGGACAGATGCAAAACCCTGGGCAGATGTCCTTCATTCAGCAGGCCTCTTCACAGGCCCAGATCCAGCCCTTACATTTCTCAGCACAGCTTTCCCAATCACATCCAACACCATACCAGGTTTCCCAGTCAGCTTTCATTCAGCGTCAGCTGATGACTCATTCATCTCATAGACAAGCACAGAAAACCCGTAAGTTGTTTACTCAAGAAGGTCCCATAAATCAATAGCAATCTTTGTGTAGTCAAAATGCTGCTCTCCAGCAGCAGCAGGTACCTCATTCACAGGCATCTGACCAAGTTCAGCCATTACCAGCTGTTCCAAAGACCATTACAAACATGGTACAGATTATACCTCCTTTCCAAGAACAGTTGCAACTGGTGGCAGTGGAGCAACAATATGTAATACAGCCTTTAGTGCAGCTTCAAGTGCTTCAGGTATTAGACAACAATCAAACTTTTTCCCTACAGAAAAACCTAGCACAGCACCCGTCAGCATACAGCCAGCCCCAATCTATTGACGAGCCACAGTGGCAGCCATCTTCTATCTTAGCACCTGTTTCTGGATCATCAGATCCACAGTTACAACAGCAGACCCTCTATCAAAACTCTGGGTTAGCTCTTCTAAATCAGGAGTCTTCTTCTGTTCATCTCCTGACACTTAGCATGCCAGTACAGGCTTTCATTGCCTTTCAGAGTATTTCTGTGTTAATAGATACAACAGCATTTACAAGGCCAAGAAATTCCAACGGTAAAAATCCTCCTGTGGGAAAATGTAGATGATTGTGATTTTTTGTTAATGTTCAAGGGTCAGGAAGATCGTGAACTGTAATAGAAATAATGCTGAATCGAGGATCCCTGTTCCTGACTTTTCCTTACTCAGTGACCTTGATTCAGGTCTCTTCTGAATTTCATTATCTGTAAAGTAAAGGGATTAGACCAAATTATGACAATGAAAGATAATTTGAGCACCTGCTTGGGATATATCATTGAATAAAGCACATAAATCCCTTCTGTCATTGACTTGTGTTGTCTAATGGGGAAAGACTGTCAATAACCATTATAAGAAGTAGATTATGCAATACAAAGTGCTTTGGGGAAAATGTAGTACAGGGGAAGGAGGAAAGTGAGTTGCAGTTTTAAAGAAGGTGGCCATCAGGGTAGGTCTCATTGAGAAGGTGACTTTTGAGCAAACACTTGGGGGAGATGCAGGAGTCAGCAATGCACATTTCAGGCAGAGAAAATAACTGGTGCCAAGGTCTTAAGGGAGGAGTGTCAGGCATGTTTGAAGAACAGCAAGGAAGCCAGTATAGCTTTCCAAGACCTTTTAGTCCTAAAATGTTAGAAGAATATGAATTTCTTATTGTTCTACACTTACAATAGAGCATTTGCTTTTGTGAGATAAAAATTAATACTGTCGAGTGATTCTTATGTGCCAAATACTATTCTAAAGGCATTACCTGTACTATCCTTACACTAACCCAAGAGTTGTAACTATCATTATCCCTGTTTTACAGGTGAGGAAACTGAGGTTCATTCACCAAAGTTAAATAACTTTCCCAGTGTCATACAGGAGAGCTAGCATTTGAACCTAGTTCACTCAATCATTTCACTATGCAGCCCCTTTGTAAGATAGTTATCCTCCCTGCCAGAATTAGGGAGAAAGGGTATGCTGACTTCAGTGAGATTTAGTTAACGCAGGGAATTGGTTGAATTAATTAAAGGGAAGAACTGAGAATCTGATTTCTTTTTTGCTCTTCTGTTCTGCTTTAGGTATAGTTAAAACACTCCAAATAAAGTTTTGTTATCATTAAATGCTTTGAGATCCTTAGATTAAAAAGCTATGCTGTGCTATAAGAGTTATTTTCTAGTGGTAATATGTTACTCTTTCAAGCAGCTGTTACCTCAAGTATTACATGTTTTATAAAATCCCCTCTTCATCAAGGGTGTAAATTATAATGAATTCCCATATGTATAGGTTGACTCCTAACAGGTTCGAGCAAGGATAAAGATCTTTGAGGCTGAAGTTTCTTCAGACAGGGCATACTATTTCAGTATTTATTTTTTTAGAATAAAGTGTTTCACAGAGCATTTTGGACTGGAAAGTTAATTTTGGTGGGTAGATTGCTTGTGTTGTATTTCCTTAACTAATTACTTTACCTAATTAAAAAATGTGGGCAACCCCTTTGGGTCCCCTCCCACTGTGGGAGCTTTTCTGTCCTCTCAATAAATCCTGCTTTCTAAAAAAAAAAAAAAAAAAAAGCCCCCAACATCTTACAAAGAAAAATTTCAACTATGCAGAATAGTTTTTGAAAAATGAAGCGTGAACACTCATATACCCAACACCTAGATTATTTAGTTAACTATTGCTATATTTGCTCTATATATTTATTTATCCCTTTATTAATTCATTTTATTTTTTTGATGCAAAGTTTAATTTGCTGACATCAATATACTCCATCCATAAATACTTAAGCATACATATCGTTAACTAGAACTCAGTATTTGTTTATTTTTTTAGTTTAAATTTACGTGCAGTAAAATGCACAGATCATAATTCAGTGAGTTTTGACAAATGTTTACACCTGTGTAATCCAAACGATTATAAAGATGTAGAAGAGGTGTTGGCAAACTTTTTCTGTAAAGGTCTAGATAGTATTTTAGGCTTTGCAGGCTATATAATCTCTATTGCATTTTCTCAATTCTGCTGTTGTATGCATGAAAACATAACATTGTTACATAAACAATATATAAACAAATAGGCATGACTGTGTTCCATTAAAACTTTGCTCACAGAAACAGGTGGTGTGCCAGATTTGGCCTGAGGACTGTAGCTTGCCCACTTGATATAGAATATCGCCGTTACTCAGTTGAGGGAAACTGCCAGGGGAGGGAGGGGCATACCTCATCAACAAGGGTACCTGCATAATGAACGTTTGTATACTTAACCCTGAATTATACCTAACCTTGAATTGTACCCCATATCTTTAAAATTAAAAGAAAAAAATAGAATATTGCCATTACTCCACAAAGTTCCCTAATGCCCCATCCCAGTCAGTCCTCCCTACACCCTGTGAGAGTCAACCACTGCTGATTTTTTCATCATAGATTAGTTGAGCCTGTTCTAGACCTTCATACAAATGGAATCATGCAATATATATTCTTGTGTAAGGCTGTTCTCTCTCAACATGTTTTCGAGATTGTGCCATGTTGTTGTATTAGTAGCTCATTCTTTTTTAAGTGCAGAATAATATTCCATTGTGTGACTATACCAAATTTGTTTGTCCATTCTACTATTCACAAGTACCTGAGTGGTTTCTAATTCTTGGCTATCATGGATAAAGTTGCTATGAATATTCTTAGTGGGCATGTTTTCATTTCTCTTGGATTATACCTACCTAGGAATAGAATCGATGGGGTCATAGAATAAGTGTTTGTTTAACTTTTTAAGAAGTTGCCAATTTTCTAAATTGGCTGCACTAACACCAGCATTGTATAAGAGCTCCATACACTCATCAACATTTGGTGGTGTATGTTTTTTATTTTTTTGAGTTGAAGTCTCACTCTGTCACCCAGACTGGAGTGCAGTGGCACGCTCCTGGCCACCACATCCTTGACCTGCTGGTCTCTGGCGATCCTTCCGCTCAGCCTTCTAAGTAGCTGGAACTACAGGCACGCACTACCACGACCAGCTAATTTTTTGATTTATTGTAGAGATGAGGTCTTGCCAAGTTGCCCAGGCGGGTCTGAAACCCGCAGGCTCAGGCAATTCACTCACCTCGGCCTCTCAAAGCGCAGGATTACAGGCGGAGCCACTGAGCCCGACCTGGTGGTGTATTTTTAATTTTAGCTATTCTGGTGGGTGTGTAGTGGTATCTCATTGTGATTTTAATTTGCATATCCCTGATGACTATGATGCTGAGTACCTTTTCATGTATATGTTGGCCTTTGTGTATCTGTCTTTGTAAAGTATCTGTTCTAGTCATTTGCCCATTTTATTTGCTCAAGTTTTTTTTTCTTTTGCTATTGACTTGTAGGAGTTCTTTATTCTGGATTATACCAGTCTTTTGTCAGATACATGTTTTTTTGTCTTGTTTAGTTTTGTTTTGAGTTGGAGTCTCACTCCGTCACCCAGGCTGGAGTGCAGTGGCTCGCTCACAGCCACCCTAGCATTGACCTGCTAGACTCAGGCGATCCTTCTGCCTCAGCCTTCCAAGTAGCTGGAACTACAGGCACATGCTACCACACCCAGCTAATTTTTTTATTTATTGTAGAGATGAGGTCTTGCCAAGTTGCCCAGGCAGTTCTCGAACCCATGAACTCGGGCAGTCCTTTCACCTTGGCTTCCCAAAGCGCTGGGATTACAGACTCGAGCCACTGCCCAAAGCCCAGATACATGTTTTACAAATATATTCTCCAGTGTGTAGATTGCCCATTCTTTTTGTTAATGGTCTTATTTGATAAGCATATTGTCCCCATTTTAATTTTGATGAAATCTAATTCATCAACATTTTCTATTGTGGTTATTGCTTTCTGTGACCTAAGAAACCTTTGCCTACACTCAAGTTGCAAAGATACTATCATATGTTATATATAGTTTTATGGTTTATGTTCAAGTTTGTAGTTCATCTTGAATTAATTTTTGTGAATGGTGTGAAGTAAGGCGTCAGGGTTCTTTTTTCCCCCCAGTATGAACATCCCATCATTTCAGCTCTATTTGTTGAAAAGTCTTTCCTTTCTCCACATTCCTACCATCACTTACCTTTTTTATTGTATCCATCCTAGTCATGTGTCAAGTGGTATCTCATTGTGATTTTGATTTGCATTTCCCTGAAGGCTAATGTGTTGAGCATCTTTGCATGTGTATGTAGGCCCTTTGCATATTTTCTTTTATCTTATTTGAAGAAATATCTATTGAAATACAATTTTGGCTGGGCTCGGTGGCTCAGCCTGTAATCCCGCGCCTTTGGGAGGCTGAGTGGATTGCCTGAGCCTGCGGGTTCGAGACCCGCCTGGGCAGCGAGACCTCATCTCTACAATAAAAAAAAAAATCAGCCGGGCGTGGTAGCGCATGCCTGTAATTCCGCCTACTCGGAAGGCTGAGGCGGAAGGATCGCCGGAGCCCAGCAGGTCGAAGCTGCGGTGGCCGGGAGCGGCCTCTGCACTCCAGTCTGGGCAACAGAGTGAGACTCCAACTCAAAAAAAAAAAAAAAGAGATCCAATTTTTTTTTTTCATGTAAATATTCAATTTTTGCAGCACCATTTATTCAAGACTGTTCTTTACCTCTTTATGGTTTGACACCCTTATTGACAATCGGTTGACCATAAAAGTATGAATCCTCCAACTTTTTATTTTTTCAAGATTATTTTGGTTCCTCTGGATCCCTTGCAAATCCATATGAATTTTAGGATTAGCTTGTCAAGTTTTGCCAAAAGGCCAGCTAGAATTTTGATAGGGATTGTTTTATCTCCGAATAGTATTGTCTCTTAATAATATTAGGTCTTCCAATCCACGAACATAGGATGTCTTTTTATTAAATTAGGTATTCGTGAAGTGTTAGTGATAGTGTGGAGACAAGGGAAACCTTGTACACTATTGATGGGAATGTAAATTGGTGTAGCCATATGGAAAACAATATGAAGATTCCTCAAAAACTCAAAAGTAAAACTGCCATATAGTCCAGCCACTATACTTCTGGGCATATGTCCAAAAGAAACAAAATAGTGTCTCAAAATGATATCTGCACCCTTCATTGCAGTGTTGTTCACAGTAGTCAACTGTGACAAATGAATAGATAAAGAAAATGTGTTCTATAAATATAGACAATGATATATTATTCAGCCACTTAAAAAGAAGGAACTCCTGTCATTTGTGGCAACATGAATGAACCAGGAGGACATTATGCTAAGTAAAACAAGCCTGGCACAGAAAGATAGGTACTTTATGATCTCACTTATATGTGGAATCTAAAAAAGTCAAACTCACAAAAGCAGAGAGCAGACTAGTAGTTGACAGGAGCTGGAGGGGTAGGGGAAATGGGGAGAGATGTAGGTCAAAGGGTATAGGCTTTCATTTATAAAATGAATGCTCTCTGGGGATCTAACATACTATGGTGACTATGTAGTTAATATGTTGTTTACTTGAAATTTTCTAAGAGAATAGATCTTAAGTGTCCTCAGCATACACATACAAATGGTAACTGTGATAATTGATGTGTTAATTAATTTGATTGTGGTAATCATTTCACAGTGTATATGTAGATCAGATTACATTTTACATCATGAATGTATAGAATATATACAATTTTTATTTGTCAATTATACCTCAGTAAAGCTGGCGGAAAAAAAGATGGTTTTGGCTGGACGCGGGGCTCAGCCTGTAATCCCAGCACTTTAGGAGGCTGAGGTGAGGATTGCCTGATCCCAGAGGTTAGAGACTTAGCCCGGGCAACTTGGTGAGATCTCATCTCTACAATAAGTTACAAAAACTAGCCAGGCATGGGCATGGTGGCATGTGTCTGTAGTTCCAGCTACTTAGAAGGCTGAGGCGAAAGGATTACCTAAGCCCAGCAGGTTCAGGCTGCGGTGGCTGTGAGCGTGCCTCTGCATTCCAGCCTGGGCGACAAGAGTGAGATTCCAACTCAAAAAAAAAAAAGATAGTTTTAAATTGCAGCAGCATTTTGTAGTTTTTAGCCTACAAATATTATACCTCTACTTCTAGATTATTCTGTTTGATGTTATTTGTAAATGGAATTGTTTTCTTTTTTTTTTTTTTTTTTTTTGAGTAG
>NW_007250271.1:79846-84439 GCF_000164805.1 Carlito syrichta
ACCTGCTGGGCTCCGGCGATCCTTCCGCCTCAGTCTTCCAAGTAGCTGGAACTACAGGCATGCGCTACTACGCCCGGCTAATTTTTGATTTATTGTAGAGACAAGGTCTCGCCAAGTTGCCCGGACGGGTCTCAAACCCGCGGGCTCAGGCTGTCCACTCACCTCGGCCTCCCAAAGTGCTGGGATTACAGGCTGAGCCACTGAGCCCGGCTTGGAATTGTTTTCTTAATTTCCTTTTTGGGTTGTTTGTTGCTATTGTATACAAGTATAACTTAATTTCTGTGTGTTGCTCTTGTATCCTGTAACTTTGCTAAATTTGTTAGGTCTAACAGTTTTTTTGTGGATTCTTTTGGATTTTCTAAGTAAGATCATGTCATCATGTCGAGATAGTTTTTAAAAAAATTTTAAGATTTAGGAGTACATGTGAAGATTTACTACATAAGTAAATTGCATGCAGGTGAGGTTTGGACATCTAGCGGGCCCTCTCTCCCCTGATGGTGTGTTGCCATGTGCTCCCATCCTTCCTTGTTCCCTTACTCCTTCTCTCCCCTAGCAGCGTCCAGCATCTGCCATTCCCACCCTTGAGTTCTTGTGACCAGTGATCAGGGCCTACTTATGAGTGAGAACATGTGATGAAACAGAGATTTAATTTTTGTTTTCAAATTTAAATGTCATTTCTTTCTTTTTAAATTGCTTTTGCTGGGACTTCTAATATAATTTTGACTTAGATGATGAGAGCAAATATATCCTTGTGTTGTTCCTGATCTTAGTGGGAAAGCTTTCAGTCTTTCACTATTCAGCATGATGTTACCTGTAGGTCTTTCTACTTTTAAAGAATTTTATTCAGATATAATTTATGTAAAACAAACTGCATATATTTATAGTATACAGTTCAGTGAGTTGACAGATACATGTCATACTCAAGATACTGAACATTTCCAGAACACCCCAAAATTTCTTGTGCTCTTCAGTATGTGTGTGTGTGTGTGTGTGTGTGTGTTTACTCTAGGGATTTTAATTTACATTTTTAATTCTTCACAGTTTCTACATAGATTTTTTTTTTTTTTTCTGTCACCCAGGCTGGAGGGCAGTGACACGCTCCTGGCCACTGCAGCCTCGACCTACTGAGCTCAGGTGATCTTTCCACCTCAACCTTCCAAGCTGCTGGAACTATAGGCATGCATCATGCCCGGTTAATTTTTTGATTTATTGTGGAGTTGAGGTCTTGCCAAGTTGCCCAGGCTGGTCTCAAACCCTTGGGCTCAGGTAATCCTCTTACTTCGGCCTCCCAAAGTGCTGGGATTATAGGCATGAGCCACAGCACTCGGCCTTCTACATAGATTTGATATTGTATCATAAAATGTAAGAACCATTGAATCATTTATTTTCTTCAGGACTTAAGCTATAGTTGTATCTATTATCTCTACATATATTATAAACCACTCAATACAGTGTTATAATTTTTACCTTATATAAGCATATGCCTTTACCATGAAATTTAGAAGAGAAAATATTTTGAATTTTGATGATCCAGCTTTTTAATTTTTTTTTTTTTTGAGTCGGAGTCTCACTCTGTCGCCCAGACTGGAGTGCAGTGGCTGCTCCCGGCCACTGCAGCCTCGATCTGCTGGGCTCCAGTGATCCTTCCGCCTCAGCCTTCCAAGTAGCTGGAACTACAGGCGCGCGCTACCACGCCTGGCTGATTTTTGATTTATTGCAGAGGTGAGGTCTCGCCAAGTTGCCAGACCTGTCTCGAACCTGCGGGCTCAGGCAATCCACTCACCTCAGCCTCCCAAAGGCGCGGGATTACAGGCTGAGCCACCGAGCCCGGCGCCTTTTATTTCTTAAATGTCCCCCTTATTGTGCTAGCTAGAATTTCCAGAACTGTGTTGTGTTGAATAAGAGTGGTGAGAATGAACATCCTTGTTTTTTTCTCAGTCTTAGGGGAAAGCGTCAAATCTTTCAACATTAGGTATATTATAAGCTACAGATTTTTCTTCATAGATGCTCTTTATCCAGTTGAGGTAGATCCCCTGTGTTCCTCACTGACTGAGAATTTTTATCATGAATAGGTGTTGCCTTTTTCTTTTCTGTTTTTGGTTTTTTTTTTGAGTCGGAGTCTCATTCTGTCGCCCAGGCTTAAATGCAGTGGCACACTGCCTATGGCCACTGCAGCCTCGACCTGCTGGGCTCACGTGATCCTTCCACCTCAGCCTTCCAAGTAGCTGGAGCTACAGGTGTGTACCACTATGCCCAGCTAATTTTAGATTTACTGTAGAGATGAGGTCTCACCATTGGTCTTACCATTTGCCCAGTCTGATCTTGAACCCACAGGCTAAGGCAATGTTCTCACCTCTGCCTCCAAAACTGCTGGAATTACAGGTGTGAGCCACTACACCCGACTAGGTGTGGTCTTTTTAAGTGCTTTTTCTGCATCAGTTGATAAGATCATATGATTTTTTTCCCTCTTGTTGATAAGTTTTGGATTACATTGATTTCAAATATTGCAACAATTTTATATTCTTGGAATGAATTTATTTGCTCATGGTATGTTATATGTTCTTTGTATGTGTATAAATATCTATCTATCTAGTTAGATTCCTAATATTTTGTTGAGAATTTTTGAATCAAGTTCATGAGCAATACCTGTAGTTCAGTTCTTCTGTGTCTTTGCTAATTTTCTATCTAGAGGTTTCATCAATTGCTGAGAGTAGGGTGTTTGAAGTTCCTAAATAAAATTATGGATTTGTGTGTTTCTCCTTTTAGCTCATTCATTTTTTTACATGTGTTTTGAAGTTCTCTTGTTTGTTGCTTCCTTTCCCTTTTCCCCCTTCTCTACCTGCCACCCAGCCTAACTCCCTTCTCCTCCCCCTCTGCCCAGCCTGCCTCCCTTCCCCTCCAGGTCACTGTATTTTTTAATTCTGTAATTTCTATATTTTTACAAGTTCTGTTTTTTCCCTGAGGTTTTCTATTTGTTGATGTTTTCAGAGAAATTATAATTGATCACTGGGGCTCTTTTTATGATGGTTGCTTTAAAATCTTTGTCAGGTAAATGCAGCTTTTGATTCATCTTGATATTGATGCAATTTGATTGTCTTTTCTCATTTGAATTGTGATTTTTCTCATTCTTCATATGACAAGGGATTTTAAAAATTGTATCCTGGACATTCAAATATTATGATTAGCTATGAATAATCATATTTAAATTTCTATATTTAGTTTAATCTGTTTCTGCTTGGTCTTCTGGCCCTAGTTGAGCTCTCACTGGGTATCTGCTGGTTCTACCTACAGAACAAAGGTGCTTTTCTGGGCTGCAGGTATTGTTAGATGGGGGCAGAGGATGCTGATGCCTGTCTTTGCTGGAGCTACTAGGGTATGAAAATACTTCCTTGGCCGCTGTCTACTGCTGGATAGAAGACCAGCAGTTGTAGGGTCTGCATGGCTCTCTGCCATTGGGTAGAGGGCTGAAAGATAATGCCCTGGATTCCCTTTTTCTGTTTGGTGAAGAGTGAGGAGACACCTGGCTTGGATCTTTGTTTGCTGCTTGGTGAGCACCACAAATTTCCTGGGTCTGAAAGGCTCCGTGCTGTTGGATGAAGGAGTTGGCAGATGCTCGCCTTTAGTCACTGTCTTCTGCTAAGTGAAGGGACAGGAGATAGTAGGCCTGCTGGCACTCCCTATATGAGTGGAAACCCATATCTGCTGCTGCCTGGTGTTGGACAGAGAATATATCAATATGCTCGGGTTCCCCTGTTGCCACGGTTTTGTGAAAACCAATTCTGCACTTACTGGCAAGTGTTGGATTTGGTGGGTTGGGTAGCTGCTCCTACAGGCTGATTGAGCTCATTATTGCTGGTTTGTGTGTGTGTGTGGTGGCGGGGTGGAGTGGTGAGTCAAGTTTCTACTGCTGTGTGCATATCAGGCCTGCTTCTGCCACCAGTGGGTGTGAGGTGTGTGGTGGGTTAGCCTGGCCAGCTATCACTGTAGCCTTTGCTACATGCAGATTGGATGCTGCTGCTGGTATGTGGTACAGTGTACGTGGGCTGTATTGTGGGGGTAAGTTACTGCTGCTATGGACAGATCATCCTCACTGCTGTCACTAGATAACGAGGTCTGGAGTGGGGTGGCCCACCTGTGTTCTGCTGTTGCTACTTCTGTGGGCAGATAAGGCCTGTTACTACCAATGGGTGTGGGGAATGGCATGGGATGGCATGTCTGTATTCTGCTGTGCTACGCTATGGGCATATGAGATCTGCTACCAGAGAATCTGGGGTGCGGGAGTGGTTTAGCTTGCTTGGGTTTTGTTGCATTTCCTATTTGTTTCTACATTATAAGCATATTTTCCCTTACATTCATAAGTTGCTCTAAAATCCTTGTCTGTTGATTGTAGCATCTAGATCATCTTGATGTTGGTCTTCATTGAGTATGGATCTCATTTTCCTGTTTATTTTTTTATTTTTTTGAGTTGGAGTCTCACTCTGTCGCCCAGACTGCAGCCTTGAATTGCTGGGCTCCAGTGATCCTTCCGCCTCAGCCTTCCAAGTAGCTGGAACTACAGGTGCGCGCTACCACGCCCAGCTAATTTTTGATTTA
>NW_007250271.1:84608-86627 GCF_000164805.1 Carlito syrichta
TCACCTCAGCCTCCCAAAGGCGCGGGATTACAGGCTGAGCCACTGAGCCCGGCTTTTTCCTGTTTATTCATGTGTAACAATTTTATATTTCTTATTGAACATTGTGAATGATACATCACAGACACTGGATCATGTTATGTTCCTCCAATGAATGTACATTTTTTTTTTGTTTTGTTTTCTAGGTAGTTTACTTGTCTGAACTGAAATTGCAAACTCTGTTTTTCCTGTAAATGGGCAGCAGCTCTAATCTTTGTTCAGTTTTCTTAGCCTTAGCTGGGCTGCTTGGAGTCTCTCTGTGGTATACTTGGTTCTAGAGTCAGACAAAGATTTGGGTAGCATTTATATGCATAATTTGGGGCTCCCTTTATGTGGCTGTCGCCTTTCTGATATTTCTCCTTTCACTTTTTCTTATGCACTTTCTTTGTGTTTGGTACTGTCAAACTCCTTCTTCTGATTCTTCAATCTTGTAAGAATATGGGGTTTCTTCTAAGTTTTAACTGTTATATGACTGGCCCTTTAGTGAAAAGCCATAAAAATGAAAAACTCATCTATTGCCCTTCCTTTCTTTTAAATACGCCTTCCCACCAGTTTCTGCCTCCTTTTGGTTGCTCTTCCGTGCCTCCAGGAAGTTTTAAACAAATATTTGCTCAGTACTTTCAGTTGGTATCTTTAGGAGAGTCAGTCTAATAGGACCATTACCAGACATAGAGTCTCTCTTTCCAAATTCTTGTCCTTGCAAAATATCCATGACTTAATTGAAGTAACCATTGTATGTCCATCAATAAACCCCAAAGAGTTGATGACAAATGAATGAGTGAATTTCTGATGTTTGTTTTTTATGATGTGAGGGAGGGGAATATTCATCCTGGTCCTAGATCAAGCTGTGCTTATATTTTGTATCTTTCTTCCTAGTGAGACTAAAAATTCTTTGCAGCAGAGCTCTATACCCAGTTCATCTCTGTATTCCTAACACAGTGTTTGCTTGTTACATGTTGGTTGAGTTAATTAATAAATGAGTATATCTATAGGGCTATAAGCCTGCCCTTAATGGGAAGAGGTACTCTTTATAGATGTTAATCATTCTTGTTGCCTAATCAATGTTTTCAGATTGATTAATGCATTTGTTTTTGGTGGGTAACCTAAGCTCTGTTCTTATTTCTCCAAATGGCAGTGAACTAGAACAAATAAGAACCTAGGACAAATATGAGGCAGGAAGTGAATCAGAGTTAATATGTAGTTATGATTGTTTTATAAAAGTAATTTGGAAAGCCACTAATTCTGATTTTTATCTACTGTTGAGATCAACATTTCTCACCTCCTGCAGTGTGATGTGTTAATACCAGTATATTAGTACTTTCTGTGGGTGTTTTCTTTGAAGCTGATATTGTAGTCTAATTAAAAATCCATTTAAATGATTTCATTTTAAGCCATTGAAGATAAATCTTTTTTAAAAAATTGAAGTCTCACTCTGATGCCCAGGCTACAGTGCAGTGGCATGCTCACAACCACCAAAGCCTTGACCTGCTGGGCTCAGGCAATCCTTCCACCTCAGTCTTCCAAGTAGCTGGAACTACAGGTGCACACCACCACATCTGGCTGATTTTTTGATTTATTGTAGAGATGAGGTCTCGCCAAGTTGCTCAAGCTGGTCTCAAACCCCTGGACTCAGGCAGTCCCCTCGCCTCTGCCTCCCAAAATGCTAAGATTATAGGTGTGAGTCACCACACCCAGGTTGAAAATAAATCTTAAATCATTTAATATTAAATTGTGTCTCTACTCAGTACAGTGTTTCAGTGTCACTTTGATTCTCTATCACAATATGTACGTTGTTTTTAAAAAATATTCTTCTAATTACTTTAATTACATAAGTAATATGCCAGTATATTCTCCTGATAAAATTTTATTAGCCAGGCATGGTGTTGTGTACCTGTAGTCCCAGCTACTTGGGAGGCTGAGGTGGAAGGACCGCCTGAGCCCAGCAGGTCGAGGCTGCGGTGGCCTTGAGCGTGCCACTGCACT
>NW_007250271.1:86664-102660 GCF_000164805.1 Carlito syrichta
CACAGTGCCTGGCTAATTTTTTGATTTATTATAGAGACGAGGTCTCGCCAAGTTGCCCAGGCTGGTCTCAAATCCCTGGGCTCAGGCAGTCCTCTTGTGCTTCTGCTTCCCAAAGTGCTGGGATTACAGGTGTTAGCCATTGTGCCAGGCCTGATAAAAATGTAAAACAATGCAGGGAAATTTCATTTGACCCTACCCCTCCCAATGCCTTTGTTTCTTCTATTTTCAGTTTGGGTTTTATCCTTCCAGATCTTTTTCCGTGTAGTTAAGAAATGTAGACATGTACCCTTAGATATAATACTGTTTTGTGGTTTAGTGTCTTTAAAGCACATAAAAAGGATCCTTGTGTATGTGTCTTTGTAATTTAAAAAATTCAATTATGTGTCCTGGAAATATATGTATTACTACATAAAGATATAGTTGATTTTATTTGATTGCCCCATAGTGTTCATTAGTAAGACTATACTGCCATTTATTTAGTTAATCCTTCTACTAGTGGACAATTTGGCTTTTTCCAGTTTTTCACTATTTTTCTTTGAGGTTATGTTTCTCATGACACTTTCACCCATAGTGTTGGTAGCCACTGAAGATTCTTGCCTTTAACAGTTATTACTGTGAGTTGCCAAATGATGATTTTCTAACTCTGTGTTATTAGGACTAGAGTTTTCCATTCTCTCCATTTATTTAAACATAACAGTATGGATTTTTATTTTATTCTATTGGTTACAATTTATTACTACCATTATTTATCTTGATGCACAAGCTATCTTAGATTTGGCTAGTGGGATCTCCTTTCTGGCGATGTGTCCTTTTGCCTTATCCCCATTATTCTTTGACCTCACCTTTATACAACAAAATATTCCAGACCTATCCTATTCTTCCCTACCCCAACTGCATAATCAGTCATATCTCCAGTGAGCTCTGGTAGAGAGGGTTTGTTTCAGTGAAGAAATAATCTCACTTAAAAGAAGAATAAAGAATGATTTAGGAATGAGAGGAAATTTCACAAGATAGGAGAGAAGAAGAAAAATTGCTGTAATGATATCCTTGAGACAGTGAAAGGAGATGACATTTAGTTTCTATATACAGTGGTTGGCTTTAGTATAGGAGCCTAGTTAACCATAATAATAGTGACAAAGTAAGGAAGTATGGGCACAAATTCTATCAGATGAGTAGATGCCATGGAAATTATCTTCTTGTTGCCTTTTTAATCTTCTCAGTGAAATAAAAGCAAGGTTGTCAGCTTGGCATGAAGCTGGGAGAGGAAGTCTGTATGAAAAGTTTGATAACACAAGTGAAGGTATTAAATAGTTGTATACAAGAATGGTGGTAGGCTGCACATGGTGGC
The DNA here is from genome assembly GCF_000164805.1 of Carlito syrichta. Lineage (NCBI taxonomy): Eukaryota > Metazoa > Chordata > Mammalia > Primates > Tarsiidae > Carlito > Carlito syrichta. Next base: position 88,013 of record NW_007250271.1, read on the forward strand.
TCATGCCTATAATTCTAGCACTTTGGGAGACTGAGGCAAGAGGATTGCTTGAAGCGAGGAGTTCAAAACCAGTCTGAGCAACACAGTGAGACTCTGTCTCTACAAAAAATAATTTTTTAAAATTAACCAGGCATGGTGGTGTGCTCCTGTAGTCCCAACTATTCAGGAGGCTGAGGTGGGAGGGTTGCTTGAGCTCAGGAGTTGGAGGCTGCAGTGAGCTGTGATTTTATTTATGTGATCATCATTTCTGTTACTTTCTTTTCTTTCGTTCTTTCTTTTTTTTGAGTTGGAGTCTCACTCAATCGCCCAGACTGGAGTGCAGTGGCCGCTCCCGGCCACCGCAGCTTCGACCTGCTGGGCTCCCGCGATCCTTCCGTCTCAGCCTTCTGAGTAGCCGGAATTACGGGCATGCGCTACCACGCCCGGCTGATTTTTTTGATTTATTGTAGAGATGAGGTCTCGCTGCCCAGGCGGGTGTCGAACCCGCGGGCACAGGCAATCCACTCACCTCAGCCTCCCAAAGGCGTGGGATTACAGGCTGAGCCACCAAGCCTGGCTCTGTGTTACTTTCTTAGGTGGCTGGTAGGACACATTTGATTTATTCTCTTAGAAATTGTTATCTGCATGAATAATGTGGATTAACATTTTTGTGTTAATCCAAATTAACATCAAGGGAAAGATAACTTAGTGATTTTTGTTGTTGCAAACGTTTGGCATTGACAACTAAGAACAGGGGTTCATTCAGGTTTTTGTTGATACTGTTCTTAGAAACAGACAAGATCGGCCAGATTTCAAACTTGAATGTATCAAGAGTCAGTAAAATATTATATATGAATTGTTTTCACAGATAAATCTACATATTTGCATATCTGAGTTGTATATTTAGAAGATTACTCTAGAAATTGTGGTTCTGATTAGAATTTCCTATTTTACTACTGTTTCATAGCTTAGCTTTATGGAATCATTTATTTTTTTCAGCTCCAGTTTCTCAGTCACTGAAGTAATATCTTGACACTTCAGTCTTGGTGATTTTAATTCTAGCCATAGTATATTTTGAACCCATAAAACCAGTTACTGGATGTATCAGTGCTTTTAAGATTTTTGTTTTGTCTGTGGTCACATTTCTTTTCTTCTAATACTTCTAAGACAGTACAGAAACTATGTGAAGAATGGACTCTGTTGATGTAAATGATGCTGATATTAATTGGCTAAAGATTCTCTATGTTCAGTTTGTTCAGACACATCCATCGGCCTACTGTGAAAGGTTATGATTAAAACAATTCACAATTTTATTAAAGACCATTTTAATATATTATATAACCAGTTTCTGAGGCATTATAGTTAGGGGACCCCTGTGTATCAAGCAGTGTCATTTCATTTAATCTTAACTGTAACTTCCTCTATAAAGTAGTTAATACTATTACATGGAAATATTTGTATAAAAATTTAGAATTAAAGTTATCTCTGATTTCCATAGAGAGAGATTCTGGTTTTCAGATAATCAGATCATTTATATAAAAATGCTATTTAGCACAGTATTGTATTTATGTGAAATTGCTTTATTCTAATTGAAGGGAAACCAGTTCAAATAGTGGGTGTGTTTGCTGAATGTTGTCAAAAAATGTTCCCAAAAGGCACGTATTGTTTGGTATATATTCATAATGTTGAAACTGGTAATAATAAGGACATTAGTCATTTGGATTGATTTTTTGTGAGATTATTCAACTGTCTTCCTTTTGTAATATAAATCAGTTAGAATGTTGAGTATGTTAAAGTGGGGGACATTCAGTTTGATCTTATTCTCCAGGAAGGACCCAGTTTCTTACATAGCGGTACAGTTGAAATCTTCCATTTGGGAGGTTGGTGAAATGAGCTAAGAGATTGATTATTTGTGGATGAGTATTGTAAGGTATTTTAGGAATAGGCAAACTATTGTTTTGGGGTGATAGCAGTCATGAAATCTTTTTTTTTAAATTGGAGTCAGGTTGGAGCCCAGGTTGGAATGCAGCCTGACCTGCTGGACTCAGGCATTCCTTCCGTGTCAGCTTTCCAAGTAGTTGAAACTACAGGCATGCACCATTACACCCGGCTAATTTTTCTTGATTTATTGTAGAGATGAGGTCTTGCCAAGTTGCCCAGGCTGGTCTCGAACCGTGGGCTCAGGCAATATTCTCACCTGGCCTCCCAAAGTGCTGGGATTATAGGTGTGAGCCACCGGGCCCAGCCATGAAATCTTTTTTATTTTATCATATCTTATGTGTTATAGTCTCAGTTTTATGTATATATTCAATTTGGAAACCACAGATCTAACAATTTGAACTTAATACTGATTACTGACTTTAGTACAGACTACCAGTTTTTATACCACAACTTCCCTATTCTTTATTCTTAAATTTTGCTAAGTGCCTGTGCAGTTTGGAGAATGTCTTTGTAATTTTTCAAGATTACTTAGGTGTGCAGTTTTTTATTCTTTGGATATCTGAAACTAGCCTTTCATTTATATTCACATGTGAAAGATAACTTGCTCAGGCATTGAAAAAACAAAAATAATCAGTTCATAACTTTTCTATGTCTTTTTTTGTATGGATCTTTTATCTCCTCACATGAAAATAGCTTTTTAAAAGTAACTTTCCTGAGCCGGGCTCGGTGGCTCAGCCTGTAATCCCGCGCCTTTGGGAGGCTGAGGTGAGTGGATAGCCTGAGCCCGCGGGTTTGAGACCCACCTGAGCAACTTGGCGAGACCTCATCTCTACAATAAATCAAAAACCAGCCGGGCGTGGTAGCGCATGTCTGTAATTCCGGCTACTCGGAAGGCTGAGGCGGAAGGATCGCCGGAGCCCAGCAGGTCGAGGCTGCGGTGGCCGGGAGCGGCCACGGCACTCCAGTCTGGGTGACAGAGTGAGACTCCAACTCAAAAAAAACAAAAAAACAACTGAGGCCAGTTTTTTTTTGTAGAAGTCTCTCAGTTTGGTTTTGTCTAGAGTTTCTTTATGATTATTTCTTCTCCAATATGCATTCTCACTCCTGCCATTACAAAAATGTTAGTTGCTCTCTCAATATCTCTAGAAAGCCTGTAGGGCTGAGACAACACCAGTGCCTGATTCATTTTCTAGTTCATACAGACCCTTGGTCACTTAAGTGGGGGCAGATATTAAGGTAAAATTATGAAATGTAAGTCTTCCTTTCAGTTAGGCTCCCCTTAGTTCAGTTCTATCTGTCTTATAGTTATTTAAAAAAAATTTTTTACCAGTTTCTGTTACACTTTTATCTGTGTGGTACTGCTATATTTTCATCTTTTAGGGGTTGATTATTTTCTAGGTTAAATTTCATTTTTCAGAACCTTGGCTTCACCAATAATTGGGCTTAGATAAGCAATAACTGTATAGATGAAGGATTCTTTATGAATATAAAAATAGGGAGTTGGGCATCATGTACAGTATTAATTTTATTTAATTAAATAAGCAAAATTTCCCGTTAACTAGGCATATACAGCACACAGATTGGTTTTAGCCAGTTTGTGTCATTAGCTACACCTGAGTTTGAACTCTGGTTCTTTGAATTACTCACTGTGTGACTTGAAAGTTATTTAATCTCACTCAGCTTTGGTTCTTTTCATGTGTAAAATCTTTAAAAATGTTTGTAGAAGTTTAAAAATGCCTATCTTACATTTGCAACTTATTTTGAAATGTATAAAAATAAGACGGACTGATGGATAGATATGTGATAATGCATATATAGATATATAGTAAAATGCTATAGACTTGGGTGGTGGATATATGGGTTTTCATTGAACAATTAAACTTTTCTGTATGTTGAATTTTTTTTTTTTTGAGTTGAAGTTTTCATTCTGTCATCCAGGCTCTGGAGTGCAGTGGCATGCTCACAGCTACCACAGCCTCGACCTGCTGTCAGGCGATTCTTCTGCTTCAGCTTTCCAAGTAAACTGGAACTACAGACGTGCACAACCACACCCAGCTGATTTTCTGATTTATTGTAGAGACGAGGTCTGGCCAAGTCGCCCAGTCTGGTCTTGAAACCATGAACTCAGGCAGTCCTCTCGCCTTTGCCTCCCAAAGTGCTGGGATTACAGGAGTGAGCTACTGTACCCAGCAAATTTTTATAATATTAGAAAAATGCCTATATTGCAGGCTTATTAGGATTACATGAGATAAAATGTGAGAAGTACCTGGAATGTGATAAATGCTCACTAAATAGTGGTTGTTCAAAAGCACTTCATGGGAGAGGCATGCTTTGTAGCATCAGTAATATAATAAGGTGGTTTATGACATGTTTAAAAGTACCTCCCATTTTCACTGATCTCCTTCACTCCATAAGAACTGAATAAGAATTCTCTGGGATGTTGCAGTTGGGCTTGATTTTTCTTCTTTTTTGCTTCCTCCTCCCCTTCTTTCTGTTCTTCTTTCCTTACCTGAATATTATAAGGTACATCTAAGCCTGAGAACCACTGATGGGGGAGGGGAGGAGTGGTGGAGCAAGTAAAGGAGAAAGAAGGAGCCTCTGTGGTGTAGATAAGGGATCTTTGCTGTTAAGTTCTCTTTGGTTTCATTTGTTGATTCATTCATTCATTTTTTTTTTTTTTTGAATCAGAATCTCACTGTCACCCAGGCTAGAGTGCAGTGGCATGCTCATGGCCACCGAGCCTCGACCTGCTGGGCTCAGGCGGTCCTTCCAAGTAGCTGGAACCACAAGTACATGCCACCATGCCCAGCTAATTTTTTGATTTATTGTAGAGACAAAGTCTCACCAAGTTGCCCAGGCTGGTCTCATACCCCTGGGCTCAGGCAGTCCTCTTGCGTCTGCCTCCCAAAGTGCTGGGGTTACAGGTGTGAGCCATCACATCTAGCCGACTCACCCAATTTTTGCCCCTCATTTATAGACTCAGCTTCCTCCTTGGTAAAATAAAGACAGCAATACTGTAATATATAATATATATAAAGTAATATATATAATATATAACAGAGTTATTTTAAGAGTTGAATTTAATGTCATGTTAGAATTTCAGTTTATTTAGAAATTTAAGTGTGTCTGATTTTTTTTAGTAAATGTGTAAATATTAACAAAACTTTGAACCTCTTAAAAACATACAGATTTATTTTTAGTAATATTAGAGGTATTGCTTGTTTAAGCTTTGAAATATGATAAGTGATTGAAAACCCAGTAAAGCTGAGCACTCTACATAAAGCTTAAAAAAAAGAGTTGAATTTAGTTAAATAATGTATATAAAGTTCTTAGCACTTAATAAATGCTCAAAGTAATTCTGTTAAAATAATAAAAAACATAATAATGAAAGACGTTTATTGAGCAGTTATTTCTGTGTCAGGTATTGGTTGGGCATTGAGGATATTGAGATAAATCTTACAGATATGGTTTTTTTCTCTGAGAAAACTCATAACATCATGTTGGAGAGAGATCTAGAAACAAGTTCATGAAAGTGTTTTAAGTACCAAGTAAGAAAGGAGAGAATGGTGTGGCATGGAAATCCAGGCCTAGTTTTGCTTCTCACTTTGGCCTTGTTCTCATTCTGCAAGGGAGCATCCAGAGGTGCTTTGGGTTTATTGGACTTTGATAGCAAGTTATCAAGGTCTCAGATATCCAGATATCAAGGTCTCATTAGGAAAAGGGATTGATACCTGTCTTTCATTTGTATTTGAAGATGGGGGAAGGAGAGACGAGCTCAATATACCATTTACTCTCTTCCCCTTTCTGCCACCATCCTAGTCAATTCACACTGAAATATTTTTTTTCCTGGGTAAATTAGACTAGCTTTTAATTATAGATTAGATAATTAGCTCTTTAATATAATCACTATTTAAACATTGAAAGCAAATACTTTAGTGAATAGTTTTTTGTATGCATAAGATTCAACATAATGTATTCAATTTAACAAATATTTGTATAGTCACAGCAAGTTGGAGCAATAACATGGTGTCCTGATACATAAATCCAGAGACAAACCTATGTCTTAAGTAAAGAAAAACAAAACATAGTCTCTATGACAACAATCTGGAATTATGTTTTCTAGCCACTTGTAATTAGTAATGGAGTTGTTAATGCTACCTTGTGCTCATTCTCAGAATCATAGCTAATGCTTGTTTTTTTTGTTTTTGTTTTTGTTTTGAGTTGGAGTCTCACTCTGTCACCCAGGCTGGAATAATGTTTGGTTTATCTACCTTTTTGTCTGATAACTTCAAGTTAACTTCTTAAGAGTTTCAAAACTAACATTTACAAATAAGTACTGAACCATTTTTGCAGATGTCTTTCAAATTTAATGAAATGTTGCATTTTAATTTTTCTCTAGTACTACAGTTGGCCCTTTGTATCTGCGGATTCCACATTTGTGAATTCAACCAGCCTTGAATTGAAAATACAGTATTCTTGGGATTCGGAACCCTCAGATGTAGAGGGCTGACTTTTCATATCTGTACTTGTGCAAGGTTGACTGCAGAGCTTGAGCTTCTTCAGATTTTGGTATCTGTGGGAAGTCCTGGTACCAATCCCCTGTGGACATCAAGGGACGACTGTACTATAATGTGGCATATTGAAATAATGGTGACCTGCCCTAAGATGATCAGATTTGAGGGTTGAAAAGTCTGTTTGCACAAAGTAGACTTTATTTTTTTCTGTTCAACAAAGCAAGATGAATATAGATAAGCACCTTGGTGAATGTTCTGCCAAACCGTTTGCATGCACATGTGTTTTTGATGTAATCATAATGTATGTACTCTTTTATCATCTTTTTCACTTAAAACATCTTAAATGTTTAACTACATTTTTGAGGGCTGTGTAATATCATTAAGTATAGCTGTATCATTATTTCATGGAGCAATTAAGGGAACAGACATCTAATTTTTTTGCTGTTTTCAATTGTATTCCATATTGTAAGGAACATTCTGGTAGCTAAATCTTTTTTTTTAAATTATTTATTTATTTATTATAGAGTCGTGAGGTATAAGTGAGGCTTTACTACATAAGTAGGCTGCATGCAGGCGAAGTTTGTGCTTCTAGGTTACCCTCATTCCCCCAGTAGTGGACCAGGTACCCTTTGTGTTGTCATGTGTCCCCCACCCTTCTCTCTCCCTCTCTCCCCTAGCAGTGCCCAGTGACTGCTGATCCCACCCTTGTGCTAATGTGACTAGTGTTCAGGGCCCACTTATGAATGAGAACATGAGGAATTCAGTTCTTTGTTTCTATAATAGTTCACTTAGAATGATGGTCTCCAACTGCATCCAAGTTCTGAAGTCCATGATTTTGTTCTTTATGGCCACTTAGTACTCCATCATATGTATGCACCATCTTTGTATGCATTCTTATTTTCTTTTTTTCTTTTTTTTTTGAGTCGAAGTCTCACTCTGTCACCCCAGCTGGAATGCAGTGACACACTGCTCACAGCCACTGCAGCCTCGACCTGCTGGGCTCCGGCGATCCTTCCGTCTCAGCCTTCCAAGTAGCTGGAACTACAGGCACGCACTACCACGCCCAGCTCATTTTGATTTATTATAGAGATGAGGTCTCGCCAAGTTGTCCAGGCGGGTCTGGAACCCGCAGGCTCAGGCAATCCACTCACCTCAGCCTCCCAAAGGCGCGGGATTACAGGCTGAGCCACCGAGCCCGGCGTATTCTTATTTTCTTAGGAAGCCTTTCTAAAAATGAAATTGCTAGACATTGTAAAGACTTAATACACATTGTCAAATTGTCCTTCAGAAAGATTTAATCAGTTTATAGACGGACCAGTGGTTTATGAAAGTACCTATTTTCCTCTACACTTAGTATTTGTCATTTTTTAAAGTTTTTAAAAAATGTATATAGTAAATTATAAAAAGTAGGAAAATGGGAAACATTACACCAAACGCTATTTCCCTTACAGGGCTCTATTATAATATTTGTTATAATCTTGGCTTTTGTCATATTTCTAAATAGTTATAACTGTACATACAGTATTTTTTCTGCTTTTTTCATCCATAGTTAAGTATTTTTCTATGCCTTTACTTGGTCTTCATGATTCCAGTTTTTAGTGGGCACATGATAGTACAATAAGTATTCAAATTTATCTAATTCTTCTCCTATTCCTAGACAACTAACTTGCTGCTAGTTTTTATTACATATGATACTACAGTAAAAACACAGAGATAGTTACTATTTAGTCAACATTTTCTGTAAAACAAGCTTTATATTATGTGTCTTTTCCTTCCTTTGTATTATTTTTTTAGTAATAGATTAATGTCAAGGATTGATAATATCAGATCATGAACATTTTTATGACACAGCCTTTCTTCCTATGTCCCTTTGCTTTCCTGTTTCTTTCTATCTTCACACATTTATTGGAAGCCTAAGGCACACTGAGAATACAAAATGAATTAGATAGACTCCTTGGAGTCAGACATTAAACATACATGATAAAGAGGGATATGATAAAAGGCATTTTGGGACAATGGTTCTGTACGTCCACCCATCCATTTGTCCTTCCACACATGATTTTTCCCTTGATGCATGGGGGAGTTACTTGCAGACATGTTACCATTTTACCCCTAAATATTTCAGTATAAGAATAAGGACATTTTCTTAAATGACCACAGTACAGTGACCAAACTCAAGAGAGTTTAACATGGATATGATACTGTAATCTGTTGTTCACATTAAAATTTCATCAATTATTCAAATGTCCTTCATAGCAATTTTTCTCTTTGATCTAGGACCTAACTGAACATCATGCATTGCCTTTAGTTGTCCTCTCTCGTTTCCTTTAATCTAGAACAATTCCTTAGTCTTTTCTTCATCTTTCATAACATTTATGTTTTTGAAGAACAAAGGCCAGTTATTTTATAGAATGTCCTTCAATTTGAGTTTGTCTGAAGTTTCCTCTTCTTTAGATCCAGGATTTGCATTTTAGTGAGGAATATCATGTAAGTACTGGTGTATCGTTTTAGGAGGCTTGTGGTACTGGTTTGTCTCAATATTGGGGAGGTTAAATTTGATTAGTACTTGGTTAAGGTGGGACCTGCTGAGTTATTTTACTGTAAAGTTATCTTTTTTTTTGCCTTTATAATTCATATATAATCTGTAGGGAGGTACTTTGAAACTTTGTAAATATCCTGTTCCCTATCTAACTTTTACCCACTAATTTTAGCATCCATTGATGATTTTCTAACTCCATCATTCCTCCTTGTATTCATTAGTTGGCTTTTTTTTTTAGATTTTAAAATATAGTTTATTTAAAAGTAAATTAGAGAGAAAGCCAGAGAGAGAAAGAGAAGATTCACCTCCCCAAGGTGGGGGAGGGGACCAAAGCCAGGAAGCATGGTGACAACAGTCTAGCAAGGTAATGGATCATTAGTTGGCTTTTTACTGTAATAGCTTTCCCTTCTCTATTTGTTTGTATTAGTATGAATTCATGGATTCTTATTTTATTGAATGGATTATATTATGTTAATATCATTTATTTTGATGCCCATATTGTTCCAGATTTGGGCAATGGGAAACCCCTTCAAGCTGGCTCTTGTGTGTTTTTAATATGTCCCCATTATTCTTTGAGCACTTCTTTACTTTTTGTCATAGCAAGATGATACGGGTTCATTGTATATTTTCCTTGTCTCAGTGCTGGAATCAGCTATTTCTCTAAGGATCCTTCATTTCTTTCAGTTTAAAACCCAAGATATGAGCTAAGGTATATAGTTTTGTTTTTGGTTTTGTTTTTTGGAGTCAGAGTCTCACTCTGTTGCCCAGGCTAGAGTGCAGTGGCATGCTCATGGCTATTGCAGTCTCGACCTCCTGGGCTCATGTGATCTTTCCACCTCAGCCTTCCATGTAGCTGGAACCATAGTTGCACACCACCATGCCCAGCTAATTTTTTGATTTATCGTAGAGACGAGGTCTCACCAAGTTGCCCAGGCTGGTCTCGAACCCCTGGGCTCAGGCAGTCTTCTCACCCCTGCCTCCCAAAGTGCTGGGATGATAGGCATGAGCCACCGCACCCGGCAGGTATATAGTTTTAAAAAAGACTCCAAGGTGATTTTGCTAGTCTGGTTCTGGAACCCACTGGAACAGAGGCCTCTTTTATATAGGTGCTCCTTTATGGCAAATTTTCAATTAGATCCTCTCGATGCAGGATCTAATTGAAGATCATGCATTGCCCTTAATTGTCATCTCTTTTGTCGCCTTTAATCTGGAACACTTTCCAATATTTGCTAAATGAACAAGACTGAGGAGAAGTTGAAGGAGTATAGAAAGGTGGAGGAATACAAGTAGAGTCACAGTATGTGGAAGAACTCAACTCATAAAGAGGAGCCTCAGGTTAGTGTGGCTTCAAGCAGAGAGATGAGGCTGGAGAACCAGGCACAGAACAGTTCATTGAGGATTTTATTTGCCATCTGAAGGAACTTAATTTTATAGACGACGAGAAGCCATTAAAGAGAGTTTAAACTGGGTAGGGAAATGATCGGTTTTGTTAGATTTGCATTCTAAAATCACTCTGCTGTCACTAGTGGCAGTGCATAGAGGATGAATTAGGTAAATCTAAAGTTATTTTCCAACAGAGTTGGTTTTTACCTCTTAAAGCCTTAAACTTTTCTCCTGGAAGCTAGTGCTACATACAGCTGGTGAATACCAACGCCTCGAAAGGGTAGTTGAAGTAGTCTAATGAAAAAAGACGAGAGACGGACAGATGAACAAACAGACATACCACACAATAAGTTAAGCTTGAGTCACTGATTTATCTTCTTTTTAAGTAGTTGTTTTACAGCCAGGGCTGGAAGCTTAATAGTAATGTTCTTCACTGAAAAAGAACACAAACAAGAGTACATAAAACAGGGCTGGGCACTGTGGCTCACCCTTGTAATCCCAGTGCTTTGGGAGCCCATGGCGGGAAGATCACTTGAGGCCAGAAGTTTGAGACCAACCTGGGTAACATAGTAGGACATCCACCCCTCGCCACCCCTTTCCCCATGCCCTGACAAAAAAAATTAGCTGGGGCATGGTCACATAGTCGTAGCTATCGAGGAGGCTGTGAGGTGAGGATCACTTGAGCCCAAGAGTTTGAGATTACAGTGAGCTATAGTTACACCACTGCACTCCAGTCTAGGTGACAGAGAAGTGAGACCCTGTCTCTAATAAATAAATAAATAAATTTTAAGGAAAAGTATATAAAATAGTGCTAACTTTTTAAAATGAAAAATCTTGATGGATAAGATGTATCTGCCAGTGTAGTGGCTCACTCCTATAATCTCAGTATTTTGGGAGGCTGAGGCAGGAGGTTCTCTTGAGCTCAGGAGTTTGAGGCCACCCTGGGCAAGATAGCAAGCCCCCATCTCTACAAAACATACTATATATATATATAGCTGGGCATGGTGGCATGTGCCTGACTACCCAGTTGCTTGGGAGGCTGAGGCAGGAGGATCCCTTGAGCCCAGGAGTTCGAGGCTGCGGTGAGCTGTGATCACGTCACTGCATTCCAGCCTGGATGGCAGAACAAGATGTTTTCTCTACAAAACAAACAACAAAAGATGTACTTGATATACTGCTACTTTTTTTTAACCTTTGGTAATAATGTCAATAATAGGAATGAGATAGACATTCAGTAATATACGCATTCTATCTGGTTTTCATGGTAACCAAAATAAGAAATACAATCATGTTTTCAGAAATAGCAACAAATTATATCTGTAGCTTGAATTTTTCTGTTGTTATAACAAGTTTCCTTTCTCTACTGTTTTCAGCCCGTATCCCAACCAGTTGGAGTTGAACAACAAGCAGCTCTTTTAAAACCAGATTTAGTTAGAAGGTAAGTATCTTCAAATTAATACAGAAAAACAATGAGGCTATGCTGAAGTGTGTGCACTCATTAGGAGCTTTGTGTATCTGTATATCTTGCCTCGAGAAGCTTCTGTGTTCTTCTTGTATATGTGAGGATGTTTAATAAAAATGATAGGTATTATTTTTGCCTTTTTATGTCAATAAGAGGTCATATAGATTGTGAGATTAATTTACCACTTTCTTGTTCTCTTTATACCATTCTGGCTTAAGAAAAGCTGATAAGGATTTTAAAAAGGAAGGAAGTAACCACATAATTTAGAATAAAATTCAGTTAATATTAAAAAAATTATAACCAGATATATAATTATATTATTATTTAGTAGTTATAAGTTATTATTCTGTATGTTGTTCAGATTGAATATTTTCTGTTGTTTTACCTTCAAGTTCACTGATTTTTTCCTATGCCCTGTTCATTCCACAATTTTTTTTGTTTTTGAGTTGGGGATCTACTCTGTTGCCCAGGCTGGAGTGTAGTATGGCGTGATCCTGGCTTACTGCAGCCTTGACCTCCCGGGCTCAGACGATCCTTTCACCTCAGTCTTCTGAGTAACTGGGGCTATAGGCACATGTCACCACACCCAGCTAATTTTTGTATTTTTTGTACTTTTTTTTTTTTTTTTTGAGTTGGAGTCTCACTCAGTTGCCCAGACTGGAGTACAGTGGCCGCTCCCAGCCACCACAGTCTCGACCTGCTGGGCTCCGGCGATCCTTCCGAGTAGCCGGAATTACAGACATGCGCTCCCACGCCTGGCTGATTTTTTGATTTATTGTAGAGATGAGGTCTCACTGCCCAGGCGGGTCTCGAACCCGTGGGCTCAGGCAATCCACTCACCTCAGCCTCCCAAAGGCGCGGGATTACAGGCTGAGCCACCGAGCCCGGCTGTATTTTTTATAGAGACGAGGTCTCACTATGTTGTCCAAGCTGGTTTCAGACTCCTGGCCTCAAGCAGTCCTTCTGCCTTAGTCTCCCAAAGTGTTGGAATTAAAGAATTCCACTATTATTCCCATTCATTGAGTTTTTTATTTCTATGATTATATGTTTATTCTATAATTTCCATTTGATTCTTTTTAATTTCTTTTATAAGGTTTTGTTTTTTCATTTGGTTTAAGATTATTTGTAGTTGCTAACTGAAGCATTTTGATGATGGCTGCTTATCTAGAATTCTTGTTAGATAATTTCAATATCTTACCTCACCTTGGTGTTGGTATCTGTTGATTATCTTTTTGCATTCAAGTTATAATTTTTCTGGTTTTTGATATGACAAGGAATTTTATTTTCATTTCTTTTTGGACATTTTGATTTTATGTTAGTTAACTTTTTTATTCTTACAGGCAGTCCCCCTGTTTAGGTGCTTTTGTGGGCTGTGGTTCTAGTGACAATTTAGTTTTCTTTGTTTTTGTTTTTGTTTCTTTTTTTTTTGAGAAAGCAGGATGTATTGAGAGGACAGATAATGTCCCACTGTGGGAAGGGACCCAAAGGGGTTACTCTGACAATTTAATTTTCAAAGTCCTTGTAGTCCTATTCTGGTCTGTTTTGTTCACCTGGCACCACTGGCCTCCACTGCTGGGCCAAGAGGTGGAGAGTGCTTCCCTAGGCCTGCTCTCCAGGCCACAGTCTACTTACTGGTAGGGTGCCCACCAGTACCACTGGGGAGGAAAAGGCCTACTTAAGTACTCTTCTGCTGGAATGGAGATCAGGAGACACTGGGCCTGGGCTACCTTTGCCTCTGGACTGGGAATTGGGAGATCCTGAGCCAGGGCTGCCTTTTGTCCCTTGGTAGATAATTGGAAGATACCAAGCTGCTACATTTTCCCCCAAGTTCTGGGAGTCCCTAGCTAGTTCGCTTTTTGTCTTTTCACTCTTCAGTGCCCTCCTGTGATTACCTACTATATTATTTCCAGAATTTTTAGCTGTACCTGGGGAAGAACAAGGAGAGATGAATTTCTCTCATTTTGTCCCAAACCATAAACTCTATAATGTTTTAAGTAACTTTAGAATGTGATTGATATAGCTCTATTGGCTATAATTATGCCCCTTTTATCCTTTGAATGGGGTTATTTTTTATTTTTTACTGTCATTTCTCTGTGTATTCAAAAACTCTTTAAAAGCAGTATTAATTTATCTCCTATCATTTATATTTAGACACATTTTTTATATGAACATAGAAAAAACAGGAATTATTATTATCTCTTCTTGTATATCTCTATATAGATGCTTTATGAATAGTTTTTAGGATAAAGGACTTACCTAAAAATTATTATAATTTTTAAAACGTGTTTGAAAAAGATGTCTGATGCTTGTAGATTTTGTCATTTCAATTTCAAATGTGTTTATTGAGTTTTTGTATTTATTGAAGTATCTTCTAATTTATTAAAGAAAAGCGTAATGCCTCTGACACAGATAAACTAAAGGTAGCCTGCCCTTTCTTAATCATATTGATGTGGACCTATAAAATATAACTAATTAGAATTAATCATGCTGAACCTTTTTTACATCATTCGTTTTCATTTCTTGTTCTGCCTCCTGCACTATACCTGGTCTCCCACATCTGGTCTATCTATCCCCTGTTGAGTTCATTACATAAACAGGTATATTTTGAGTGAGAATTTGTTGTTTTTTTTGTTTGTTTTTTTGTTTGTTTTTTTGAGTTGGAGTCTTACTCTGTTGCCCAGACTGGAGTGCAGTGGCTGCTCCCGGCCACCGCAGCCTCGACTGCTGGGCTCCGGCAATCCTTCTGCTTCAGCCTTCCAAATAGCTGGAACTACAGGTGCGCGCTACCATGCCCGGCTAATTTTTTTTTATTTATTTATTGTAGAGGTGA
>NW_007250271.1:102768-140145 GCF_000164805.1 Carlito syrichta
GGGCTCAGGCAATCCACTCACCTCAGCCTCCCAAAGGCGCAGGATTACAGGCTGAGCCACCGAGCCCGGCTTTGAGTAAGAATTTGTTTTGATTTTAGAAGTTTTATTTGAACATATTAATAAAGTGACCCCTAAACAAACAAGATAAAATTGATCAAGAGTACTCCTTAATAAAAGGTTCCACAGGGGTCTATCACTGGCAATGTCTTTCTTTCATTCTCATCACTGTGAGAAGATGCATGCCAAGTAAATACATTGTGATATTGGGTTTTCATAGCTTTAAAAACCAGCTTCATTGAAATATAATTCACCTACTATACAATTCACACAATTAAAGAGTATTATTCAGTGGGGTGTCGTGGCTCACACCTGTAATTCCAGCATTTTGGGAGGCTGAAGTAGGAAGATTGCTTAAGTCCAGGAGTTCAAGACCAGCTTGGGCAACATAGTGAGGCCTAGTGAGAGTTTTTTTCTACAAAACAATTTTAAAAAATTGTGACATGGTGATGTGCACCTGTAGTCCCAGTTACTCAGAAGGCTGAGGCAGAATGATTGCCTGAGCCCAGGAGGTCGAGGCTACAGTGAGCCGTGATCGTGCCACTGCACTGCAGCCTGAGCAACAGAGTAAGACCATGACAATAAACAAACAAACAAACAAAGTATAATTCAGTGAATTTTAGCATATTCACAGAGTTGTCCAATCATAACTTTTAAAAGATGTTGTAGTATTTATTGACTTTTCTGAAACTCAATTTTTATGGTCTTATAATTGGGAGTTTTCTTAGAATTTTACCATCAAGATTAGAATGAATTACTTTTTAAAAAATTACTAGCTTGAATCAAGATGTGGCAGCTATGAAGGAAAACACCACTAGCCCTGATAACTCAAGTGGAAATGGCAAACAGGATCGGATCAAACAGAGAAGAGCTTCCTGTCCCCGACCAGAGAAGGGGACTAAATTTCAGCTTACTGTCCTTCAGGTCAGTGTATAAATATGATTTGGTTAAGAGTACATGTAGAAGTTGGGAGGATCAGGGCAAGGCAATGCTTGAGAAGTGAGTTGTAGAATATTGTGAAATTCTCTCTAAACTAACGTTTCCTTTATTGAAAAAATTCTGATAAGAGTGCATTATGTGTTCATTGCTAAACTTGGGAAATATAGGGAAAATATAAGGAAGAAAATGAAATGCACTTATAGCTACCACTCAGAGATAGCACCTGTTAATACTTTGGTTTGTATTTCTTTCTTTATGTATATGTAGTGTTTTACGTTATTAAGATGTAATAGTACAGTAATAGCAAAAATATATTGAGTTATGTTTGTATTAGGCACCCTAAATGTTATCCATTTGTTTTATTATTTAATCCTTTAATTATCCTGTATATACTAGTATATACTCATCTTTACAAATGAGGATATTGAAAATCAGGGAAGTCAATTTGCCTAAGGTCACTCAACTAGCAAATGATAGAGTCAGATCTGAACCCAGATTTTAAGGCCCATCTTTAACTAGTATGATGTGTATTTCAGATGGATGCTTATATCTATATACAGTTTTATATTGTGCCTTTTATAAAAACTTAATATATCATGTATGTTTTTCTGTATCAAGTAATATTTTAGTAACATTTTATTTAATGTATTTATTTTTGTGCTCTACTTGTATTCTTTTAAAAAAAATTTTATTTTAGATTTGGGGGTACACATGCATGTTCGTTACATGGGTATATTATGTAATGGTGGGGATTGGGCTTTTAATGTATCCAATAGGTAATCTTTCAACCCTCACCTCCTTCTCCCTCCCTATTTTTGGTGTCCCAAGTATCTCTTATTTCCATCTTTATGTCTAATACGATCTTTAAGCAACTGCATTAGATAGTCCCTTGTATGGAGATATATTTTAATCATTCCCTTTATTGTTTTTCATTTAGATCCTTCCTTCCTTCTATCCATTTTTCTTTTATCTGTCTGTCTTTCTCCCAGTCTGTCCTGTTTTCTAATGTGCTGTGTTCTTCTCTTTTTGTCTGCTTCTCTTTCTCTGCAGGAAACATCCTTGAACATAAATCATTGTATCTATCCCTGATTATTTCCATATGATAGAGCTATAGAAATAGAATTAATGGGTCAAAGAGTGTGAAGTTTATAGATACATGTTGTTAGATTGTTGTCCAGAAAAGTTGGGCCAGTTTACATTTCTATTAGCAGTGCCTTTTCTTTTGCTTAGAGTCAATTTGTAGGATTAAGGGAATTTTGGAAGTGAATGACTGAATTTAGATTTTTGCATTGACGATAGCTGTAGTGACTATTGTAACTTTTTAAATAAATGTTGTCTTCCATTTTATTTTATTTCCCATAGGATCACATTTCTAAGTTGATTTCTTTTACTGAGTAGTTTGTCATAGAGTGGCTATTTAGGCGGTATTTCACCAAGGGAAAACAGAATCTTTTTAGATTCTGAACTATAATAAGCCATTTTCCATATATATTGTATGTGAACTAGTCTAAATGTTTCCTGCACAATTTGCAAAGAGAAGATGATGACTGACTCTTTTTTTCTCTTTTAATTTGTAATTTAAAATTGTGGGGTACAGTTCAGGGTTAGGTATACAAATATTCATTGTGCAGGTACCCTTATTGATGAGGTGTGCCCCCCCTTTCCCAGTCAGTTATCAACTACTGGATGACTGACTCTTTTTTTTTTTTGAGTTGGAATCTCAATCGGTTGCCCAGACTGGAGTGCAGTGGCTGCTCCCGGCCACCGCAGCCTCGCCTGCTGGGTTCCGGCGATCCTTCCGCCTCAGCCTTCTGAGTAGCTGGAATTACAGATATGCGCTACCACGCCTGGCTGATTTTTTGATTTACTGTAGAGATGAGGTCTCGCCGCCCAGGCAGGTCTCGAACCCGCGGGCTCAGGCAATCCACTCACCTCAGCCTCCCAAAGGCGCGGGATTACAGGTTGAGCCACCAAGCCCGACTGGATGACTGACTCTTAAACTGGTGAATTGTTTATACTCAGGTATCAACATCTGGAGACAACATGGTAGAGTGTCAGCTGGAGACACACAACAACAAGATGGTTACCTTCAAGTTTGATGTTGACGGTGATGCACCAGAGGATATTGCAGACTATATGGTAAGTACAGTAAAACCAAATTATTTTTCTTTCACTATTCTCCGTCTCTTTTTTCCCTTTAATTCTCCATTCAGTTTTTTGGAGCCATCGTTTTTAAAGGGTACAGTTAGTTTTAAAAATTTGTACAGAGTTAAGGCCAGTTACAGTGGCTCTCATTTGTAATCTCAGCACTTTGGGAGGTGGATGCAGGTAGATTGCCTGAGGCCAGGAGTTCCAGACCAGTCTGGACAGCACAGTGAGGCCCCATCTCTACAAAAAAATATATGTGAGGGAGATCCAAAAGACCCAGAATTTATTTATTTTAAAAAATGTGTATTTATTCTTACATGTCTAAACTTCAGTCACCTTCAAAGTAACTCTCCATTTGATGCAATATACCTATGGAGATGCTTTTTTCCACTGCTTGAAACAGTTTTTGAACTCGTCCATTTTGATGGCTTTTGTTTGTTTGTTTGTTTGTTTCACCTCTTTCACACTGGCAGAATATTTTCCTTTGAGGACTTTTTTCATCAGAGGAAACCAAAAAAAGTCATTCAAGGTGGGATTAGGTGAATAGGGGGAGCGTGGGACACAGGGTTCATACCATTTTTGGTGTAAAACTGCTGAACACTTGGCGCGGTGTGGGCAGGTACACATGTAAATTGGACAGGTGTACTCATAAATCACCCATCATGAAATGGGCAAACACGTTGAATGAATCTCTAATAAAAAATTCACTGAAGCTGATGCAGCCTCTCACAACAGTGCTAGCTGGTACACTGATGCGGATGGATTCCTAGAACACTGGTGGGGGAAGCCTGTACTATCAGGGGCCCACCCTCTAAAAGATAATTTCGGTTTTTTTGGGGTCTCTTTTGTATATACCTATGTGTTAACTGGGTGTGATGGTATGCACCTATAGCCCCAGCTATTTGGGAGCCTGAAGCAGGGGGATCACTTGAGTCCAGGAATTCAAGGCCAGCCTGGTCCATGTGAGACCTCTATCTCTACAAAAAATAATTTTAAAAAATTAGCCAGGTCGGGGGAAAAATTAGCCAGGCACAGTGGCTGCTTGAGAGGTGGAGGCAGAAGGATCTCTTGAGCCCAGGAGATTGAGGCTGCAGTGAACTATGATTATACCACTGCACTCCAGCCTGGGTGACAGAGTAAGACCTTGTTGCTTTAAAAAAATTATATCGAATTAAATCGGTTATGATCAAGGGTAAGTTACTGTATCACCTTTGGTCTCATTATATTTATCTGGAAAATATGAGGAGGTTTTATTAAGAGATGATCTAGATCAAGTGGTTCTTATCTTTGGCTACATGTTAGCATCACTAGATAAACTTAAAAAAAAAAAAAAACTCAGCTGGTCTCGGTGGCTCAGCCTATAATCCCAGCACTTTGGGAGGCTGAGGTGAGTGAATTGTCTGAACCCGCGGGTTCGAGACCCGCCTGGGCAACTTGGCAAGACCTCATCTCTACAATAAACAAAAAATTAGCTGGGCGTGGTAGCGCGCCTGTAATTCCAGCTACCTGGAAGACTGAGGCGGAAGGATCGCTGGAGCCCAGCAGGTTGAGGCTGCGGTGGTCGGGAGCGTGCCCCTGCACTCCAGTCTGGGCAACAGAGTGAGACTCCAACTCAAAAAATAATAATAATAATAATAACTCTTTTGCTTGGGCCCCTGATTAAACCAGGGTCTTTGGAGGGTAGGCCTAAATATTAATAGTTTGTAAAGCTCCCCAGGTCATTCTAATGTGTTACCCACTGATCTAGTATCTTGCATGTAAGTATTCAAATTATATTCACCATTTAATTTTGTTTTTAATATTTTCTTTGAATTGTTTGGCTTAAGTTAGTATTCTCCTCCCCTTCTTTTAAAATTATAAATAGCATCTCACTCTGTTAACCCAGACTGGAGTACAGTAGTACAATCATGACTCACTGGGCTCAAGGGACCTTCCCACCTTTGCCTCCCAAGTAGTTGGGACTAGTGCACATCACCATGCCTGGATAATTTTTTGAAATTCAGGGTCCCACTATATTGACCATGCTGACTTGCAACTCCTGACCTCAATTGATCCTCCTGCCTTGGCCTCCCAAAGTGTTGGAATTACAGGCATGAGCCACTGAGCCCGGCCTTTTTTCCCATTTTGATATAGATGGGACTAGGGTGGCATAAAGAATGTGTAATGCTTTTATTTCTGCCAACTTTCTTTGTATATGCATCCCTAGCCAAGCAGAATTAAACATTTTGAAAGTTAATCGTTTTGACCATTCTGCTTCTTGTTTAACATAGTATTTTCTGAACTCTCTTTTTTCATATTTCTCATGAATATTTAGCCTAATTAATGGTCTTCTGGATCATGCTTTATCATTTTTGGAGATGTTTCATTTTGTGATTTTAAAGCTTTTTGGTGTAGACATCTTAGTTTTAAACACTGCCTCAGTTATGCTCTTCAAATAACAACCAATTTATAGAACACCAGATATTATTTTAAATGCTGGCTTCTTTTGTAGGTAATGCCAATCTGACAAATGTCAGTGGCCTCAAAATAGAATAATTTAATGTATTATGTGGCATTTTATTTTCTGGTCTTTGTTCATTCTGCTGTAGTCCTTGGATTTAGCTATTCAATTTTAATCTTTTCTTTATGGTACTCACCATTGATATAATATTATAATTTTGAAGAAACTAAATGTATTCTCATGAATAGACTTACTTTTACTTCCGGATAGGTTGAAGATAACTTTGTGCTGGAAAGTGAGAAAGAAAAATTTGTGGAAGAATTGAGGGCTATCGTAGATCAAGCCCAGGAGATCCTTCATGTCCACTCTGCTTCAGAAAGAGCCACTGGAGTTGACTCTATTACTGTGGAATCCAGCTGTAGCCAAGTAAGAGCAATTGTTTAAGCAAATAGGTCTTCTTGGATATGTATCAGGAACTTTTTAATTTATCTATTCATTTTTAATTCAGACAGGATCATCTGAACAAGTACAGATAAATTCTGCATCCACTCAAACCAGCAGTAAGTATATTTAATAAAATTTACCATTTGGCTTTTGAAGCAAGACATTTGGAAATGTTAATATACACACCTTCATTTGGAAAGATGCTTGCCAATAAAGTAATTTGATAAGTTGTTAATGTAGGTTTTTCCACACTTTGAAAAGACCTAATAGCCCAGAGGTAAAAATCTGTCCTCCAGATTTTCTCCAAGTGTTGCTCTTATATCTGATTAATTTGTTTCTGAGTTGTCACATGATATGTTACCAGAAAAGCAGTCACAGTACTGACGACCATTAATGGCATAATTGTTTAAAACTTAACTGCAAGTTTTTTTTTTCCCTTATTTGAGATGGACAGAAACTTTTTTTAACAAAACCATTACATTCTAAGTTGCCTCATGTGTCAGTTCAATAGTCAGTCATATCTTGATTTCATTCCAAAATGATTGCATTCTAAGTTGCCTCATGTGTCAATTCAATAGTCAGTCATATCTTGATTTCATTCCACCAGTGATATGCTTCTACCTGCTCTGGTCACTGGTAACTTTTTGTAAATCAGATTCTGAATAAACTTCCGGAGACTAAAACTAGGACCTTCTGTTTGCTTTTCTGATGACTTTATCTCTCTTGCTCTGATCATGGGTATACTATGAGTGTCTGGGAAGGGAAGTACAGCCATAGACAAATGAGGACCTCTGAAGGAATTATAGCAACATTAAGAAGCAAAAGGTGGTGTGGGAGTAATAAAATCAAATTCCATTTTCCTGAAATTTAGTTTGACTAAGGTAGGATGCCAGAGTCCTCCTATGTCTTATTTTTCTGGTTAGCCAAGATCTGAGCAGGTTTCTGACTGACAAAGTTGGGTAAAGTTTAAAAGAAAATTACTTGTTTGAATAAGTTTACAAAGTGGGAGTTAAGATGTAGGGGTTTATTTTACTTTATTTTGAAAATTGTCATACAGAAAACTTGACTTTTGTTTTCTTTTGGTATACAGTTCTGTAGATTTTAATGTGTATAGATTTATGTAAGCGCCCCATAATCAGAATACAGAACAGGAAATACAGATTTTATTTTATTTTATTTTATTTTATTTTATTTTATTTTAGTTGGAGTCTCACTCTGCCCAGGCTGGAGCGCAGTGGCACACTCACGGCCACCGCAGCCTCGACCTGCTAGGCTCAGGCGATCCTTCTGTGTAGCTGGAACCACAGGCACATGCCACCACGCCCAGCTAATTTTTTGATTTATTGTAGAGATGAGGTCTTGCCAAGTTGCCCAGGCTGGTCTCGAACCCCTGGGCTCAGGCAGTCCTCTTGCCTCGGCCTCCCAAAGTGCTGGGATTATAGGCTTGAGCCACTGCACCCGGCCGAGGAAATATAGATTTTAATGAAAATAGTGCTATTTTTTCAAAGAGTGTCTTGCTTCTAGTTGCTATTGATACAGTGTTGGTTTCAGCAGAATCTAAAATCCTTCTCTAAAGATGTCATGTACTTAGTTCTTTAGATTTTTTTGTCAGGATCGGGCAGTCTGGCCTTATAAATTGCACATATTCTAGTGCTGTTGGAAATGAAGATACAAAACAAATTGTTTTGTTAACCTACATTTCTTTTTTCTTTTCTTTTTTTTTATTAATCAATATTTTTTATTATGGTTTTGTGGGGTACAGTTAAGGGTTAGGTGTACTAGTGCAACCTCTGTGGAAAGCAGTGTGGCGATTCCAAAATTGACTTTCCATATGACCCCGCAATCCCCCTACTGGGAATATACCCTGAAGAACTCAAATAACCTACATTTCTTAATCAATAAGGTAAACAAATTTATAACTGCTTAGCCTATTAATTTTTTGCTAATTCTTTCTGCAGATGAATCTGCTCCTCAGTCATCCCCAGTTGGTCGGTGGCGATTCTGTATCAATCAAACAATAAGAAACCGTGAGGCTCAGTCTCCTTCTCTTCAGCGTTCCATGTCTGTGGTTCCTGACCTACATCCACTTCCTAGTAAGCTTTTATTTTCTGCCAGCTTTGTCCAGACTCAAAGGATAGGGATGCAAAACATATACCATATTTTTAACTGGTTTTCATGACTATTTTATGCTTATGAGAATTTTCACAAGTATTTTTCAAGACATCAATAATGGGGAATAACTTAAGCCATTTAAAATCTAATATAAGAAAAAAAGAGAAAGCTTTTTTTTCCTTAATGAGTTGAATTCTGTGAATTTTATTCTTATTTATAAAAGTACTTTCACAGAGGTTCTCATTTGCTCTTGCTCCTTCTTTCCCTTTTGTGTTTGGGTATTAGTCCATGCTTTGTACTCATCAATACATGCTTAACCATTTTCTGTTATTGTTCCAGGTCCAAGAAACACAAGTAATAAGGAAATATCACAGGACATGCTGCTCACTATAGAAAATAATCCATGCCAGCGTGTACTTTTCCCCTGCAAATCAGAACACAAGGATATAGTTGATGGTAAGATATCTGAATGTGCTAGTGTAGAAACTGAACAGCCAGCTGTACTTTATCAAGTGAAAGATGACAGACAGATAATGGCACCAAATACTAGTAGTTCCAGTTATTCTGCTACTTCAGTTTGCACAGTTCCTGTTGAATGTGAGGGACTTACCAACCAAGCAGGCACATTTGTACCTGTGTATCCATGTTACCAAGCTGCCGGTCCGGCTGATGTACTTATGGCCCATCCTGGCGAATCAACTCAGATTGCTGGTAACTCTCTTATGACTTCGGCATTTGTGTCTGATCAAAAGCCTCAATCCTTATCAGTACAGCAGCCAACTATAGATACAGAGTTTATTTCTGAAGAAGGAGAAACCACAGTGAACACTGAAGCAAGTTCTCCTAAGACAGCCATTCCCATTCAGACCCCTGGCCTTGAACTGACTACCCTTCTAACTACTACTGTCCTGGAATCAGATGGGGAAAGACCTCCAAAAATTGAGTTTGCAGACAACCGAATTAAAACTCTGGATGAAAAATTAAGAAACTTGCTCTATCAGGAGCATAGCATCTCTAACATCTATCCTGAGAACCAGAAGGATACTCAAAGCATAGACTCTCCATTTTCTTCCTCTGCTGAAGATACACTCTCCTGTCCAGTGACAGAAGTCGTAGCCATCAGTCACTGTGGAAATCAAGATAGCCCTGCACAATCCCCTAATTTCCAACAGACAGGCTCTAAGATTCTGTCCAATGTGGCTGCAAGTCAGCCTACTAACATATCGGTGTTCAAAAGAGACCTGAATGTGATAACTTCTGTACCCAGCGAATTGTGTTTACATGTAAGTATCATTCTTTCTAACCAGTTCCTTATTATTTGTTTATGATATTAAAGAAATGCCTTTTCTAAAATTCTGTCCTTTGAAATGAAATTGTTTATGTCATAAGATTCTGAGATCACTGGTATTTAAGAAGGCCTTGACTCAGCCTGCAGGTGGCCAGAACTTCTCAGTAGAGATGGTGGAACTATCTTTGGTAAGAGAGCCCTCTGGTGAATTAGCTAGGAACTTGTAAGCAATGTCTATATTTATATTAATGACAACAGTAACTGACTCACACATAAATTGTTTTAGTGGGTAGGAAAAACGTACTATTAGATTTCCACTTAAAATGCCTTTTATTAGTTTCCTTTTTAAACAAAAAAAAAATTAGTTTTAATTTATGTTTGGGGGCTTTAATTTTTTAAAAAATAAAAAAGAAAGTAAAAATTATCCATCACTCCCATTACTTGTTTTTTAAGTTATTTAATGTAGGAACTTCAATTTCCCTTTTCTGCTCCTTCAAATCACAGAGGTAACCACTGATAATTTGATGCTTATCCTTTTCTTAAGCCTATACTGATCTATTTATATACATTTTACAATATTTTATTCACAAAAAATAATGTGCTATATACATATTGGTCTGCAACTTAATTGTTTTCATTTTACAGTGTATCATGGACATTTTTCTAAATCTTTACCACTGTATATTTTTGTCTTTGTTTTTTGTAGAGACATTGTCTTGTTCTGTCACCCAGGCTGGAGTGCAGTGGTGTGATCATAACCCACTGCAGCTTCAAACTCTTGGGTTCAAGTGTTCCTCCCACCTCAGCCTCCAGAGTTACTGGGAGTACAGACTTGTGCCACCAGGCTCGACTAATTTTGTAACTTTTTGTAGAGATGGGGGCTTACTGTGTTGCACAGACTGGTTTTAAACTCCTGGCCTCAAGCGATCCTCCCTCTTCAGTCTCCCAAAGTGCTGGGATTACAGGCGTGAACTTGTCATTGTTATTATATAAGTAATGAAAGTAATAATATGTGCTTGTACATAAGTAAAATCCACCCCAACCCAAACCTGTAGACATAGCTGTTAACAAATCTTTTCAGACATAGTATAATTTAATATGCAAATATTTATATAGGCATACTTTTTAAATAATATATTTTGTATCTTTATGTAGATATATGCTATGTATTTATATACATATACTTCTTTACATATATGGGGTATTCTCCATTTTTTCACTTATTAAAGGCATCTATCCATGTCAGTACACATAGTTCCTCTTAACTTTTTTAAACAACTGCATGATATTCCACTGGATAGACATAATTTAATTTTTTGTAAACTAGTTTTTGTTTTTTTTGTTTTGAGTTGGAGTCTCACTCTGTCACCCAGACTGGAGTGCAGTTGCTGCTTCCGGCCACCGCAGCCTCGACCTGCTGGGCTCTGGCGATCCTTCCACCTCAGCCTTCCAAGTAGCCGGAATTACAGGCATGTGCTACCACGCCCGGCTGATTTTTTTATTTATTGTGGAGATGAGTCTCGCTGCCCAGGTGGGTCTCGAACCCGCGGACTCAGGCAATCCACTCACCTCAGCCTCCCAAAGGCGTGGGATTACAGGCTGAGCCACCGAGCCCAGCAAACTAGTAATTTTAAATTATAGAATCAATATAAACAAAAACGATTCGGAAGGATAGAAATTAAAAGTAACCATTGTGTTAACACCCTCCCACACCCCCATCCCACTCCCTAAACACTTTTAAATTCCTGGTTCTAATTCTTGTGGTCATTGCCATTAATAACTTATAAATAATATATATATTTATTTCTTGATTCAGTAATTTTAAGTAATACTTATTGACTGATTATTATGAAGGGTGAAGAAGTTATTGTATTTTCCCTTCCACTTTTCTTTCCTGTATACCTATCAATTCTTATTACTGCCTTAACATTGGCAAAGTTATGACATTTACATTCTGTTCTTGAATAATTTGTTGTCTACATTTCGTATGTTGATTGTAAGATTGAAAATCAATAAACAGCATTTATATCTTGATTATGTGTTATCTAGTTATCACATAATATGATTAGAATCATAAAATATGAAATGTTATTTTCTGTCATTGAAACTTTCCTGCTCAAAGGAGACTTTCTCAAGGGTCACAGTCAGATGGATTCTCTATTTCTTTCCAGTGTACATTGTTACATTTGAGTCACATTTAGCTGCCACTGTTTCTGGTATCCTAGAATTCCTCTTTTTTCCCTGAAATACTTCTGTGAGTAATGTTTTCAAATATGTCGCATAGGTGACACATTTGATATTTTGTTGTATGTCAAAAACGTCTTTATTTTGCTTTACACTTGATTGACTAAGTACGGTTGGTAGGATTAGAATCTTTTTCTCTCAGAATTTAGAAGACATTGTTTCAGTGTCTTTTATTAGCTTTCAGTATTGTTGATTAGAGTGATAGCGATGATTATCATTCATTTGTAGGCAATCCATTTTTACTCTAGACCAGCGCTGTCCACTATTACTTTCTACAATGTGGAAATGTTCTGTATCTGCACTATCCAGTAGCCACAGGTGACTACTGAACACTTGAAATGTGGCTAGTACAACTGAGAACCTGAATTTTTTATTTAATTTAATTTAAATTAAATTTAGACAGCCACATGTGGTCAGTGGCTACTGTATTGAACAGCATGCGTCTAGAGGCTAAAAAAGGACACAAATCTTCAAACTCAGAAGGCCCACAAAAATAAAAGATGAATGGAAAAACTACATACCTAGACACAGTTCTGATCAGATTTGTGTCCTTTTTTAGCTCTAATAAACTTCATTTTGTTTTTTATTTTTTTCTTCCCCTTCATTGTCTTTCTTCTTTGTATTTAGAAATTGTAGGAGAGATATAACATCCTGAATGTATCCTCCATATTCTTAACAGCTTGCTTTCATTTTTTTTTTTTTTGACTTGGAGTCTCACTCCATTGCCCAGGCTAGAGTGCAGTGGCACGCTCACGTCCATGCCAGCGTCGACCTGCTGGGCTCCAGTGATCCTTCCTTCTTGGCCTTCCAAGTAGCCAGAACTACAGGCATGCACTACCACGCCCAGCTAATTTTTTGATGTATTGTAGAGACGAGGTCTCACCATGTTGCCCAGGCTGGTCTTGAACCCACGGGCTCAGGCAGTCCTCTCTCCTCAGCCTCCCAAGATGCTGGGATTACAGGCTTGAGCCACCATGCCTGGCTGCTTTCATTTTTTATTTCATTTTCTTTTTTAACCATATGTTCTCAGATATATCTTCAGTTGTTTTTGTTTTTAGTTTCAGCTCACTCTCTTGGTATTCAACCGTATTCAGTTAATTTTTCATTTGACAATCATGAATTTGATTTTTCAAGTTTTTCTTATTTCTTGGCTCCTTTTTTCATTGCAACCTGGTTTTGCATATATTTTCTCCCTAGCTTTTTTCTCAGAAAACTGAGAAAAGATTAACTCTAGAATATATAAAGAACACTGACAAAGCCTGTGTATGTGTGTTTCATAGAAGTGGAAATACAAATGCTTGATGAATACATGAAAAGGTTTTCAACTTTATTAGTAATGAGAGAAATACAAAATTTTAATGGAAAATGATTTTTGGCTAATCAGACCAGTAAATATTAAGGAAATTGACAATAGCCAATATTAATGAGACAGTAATTTTAATTGTGTTGATAGGAATAAAATCAGTACAACCTACTTGGAGGGCAATTAATCACTATTAAAATTTGAAATATGTACATCCATATGACCAAGCGATCTCACTTTTAAATTCTACCTGAAAGAAACATTTACTGCTTGTGCTTTTGGTGTCATATCTGATGAGATCGGGCTCATTCAGGGGGAATCACTACAGACTTTTAGTGTTATAGCTAAGAAACTTTTGCCTAATCCAATGTTACGTCTATGTTTTCTTTAGACAGTTTTATACTTTTAGCTCTTATATTTTAGGTCTTTGATACATTTTGAGTTAATTTTTGCATATGTGTGAAATAGGGTCTAGCTTCATTTTTCTGCATTTGGATATCCAGTTGTTCTAGCACCGTATGTTGAAGAGACTATTTTCCCCCCATTTAATGGTCTTAACACCTTGTGAAAAATCAATTGATTATAGATGTATGGATTTCCTTCTGGACTCCCAATTCTGTCTCATTTATCCTTATATCTATCCTTTTGCCAGTAGCACATTGTTTTGAATACGGTAGCTTTGTAGTGAACTTTGAAATCAGGAAGTGTGAGTCCTTCAACTTTGTTCTTTTTAAAGATTTTAGTTTTTGGTGGGTTTTTTTTGGCTCTTTGGAGTCTCCTGCGATTCTATATGAATTTTAGTATCAGCCTCTATTTCTGTAAAAAAGGCCATTGGGATAGGGATTGCGTTGAATTTATAGATCACTTTGGGGACTGTTGACAGATTAAGTCTTCCTATTCTTGAACATAGAATGGCTTACCATTTATTTGGATATTTCTTAATTTCTTTCATCAATCTTTTATAGTTTTAGGTTTACAAGTCTTTCACCTCCTTGATTAAATTTATTCCTAAGTATTTTATTCTCTTGTTATTATAAGTGGAATTATTATCTTAATTTCCATTTTGGATTCTTCATTGCTAGTATGATACAACTGATTTTTATGTGTTGATGTTGTATCCTGCAAATTTGCTGAGTTTATTTATTAGCTGTATTAACTTTTGGTGGATTATTTTGGTTTTTCTATATATAAGATCATGTCATCTGTGAATACAAATTATTTTATTTCTTCATTTCCTGTTTTTCTTATCTATTAATTTTTCATTTCGTGCTTTCCATCTTTTTGTTCTTTTGATTTTTGTATTGGGAGAATTTCTCAATTTCTCAGCTATTTACAATCTCCTATTCAGCTTTTTTGTGTGTGTCAAAGATTATATATTTTTAATTTTTAGTAACCATAGTTAATTCTTTTTATAATGGATGTAGTATAATCACACGTCTGTCTGAAGATGTTAAAGTATTAGTCTATGGTTTTTCTTTTAAGGTCTTTTTTTAAATATTACAGGTATGTGGGGTACAAGTCAGGATTAGTTACAGAAGCAGGCTTCGTGAAGGTGAAGTTTGGACCTCCAGCTGGCCCTACTTCCCTTGGTTTAGGACCAGGTATCCTTTGTGATGCTATGTGCTCCCTCCCCTGGCAGTGTCCTTCGACTGCCAATCCCTCCCCTGTGCCATTATAATTAGTGATCAGGTCCAACTTATGAGTGAGAGCATTCGGTATTCAGTTCTTTGTTTCTGTGAAAGATCACTAAGTTTGATGGTCTCCAACTCCATCCAATTTGCTGTGAATTCCATGATTTTGTTCTTCTTTATGGCTACTTAATACTCTATCATGTATTATGTATCACATTTTCTTTATCCATTCCACTTTTGATGGGCAGTGGGGTTGGTTCAATGTTAGGTTATTAATGCTATTCCCTTGGCTATTCTTCTGTTTGTTGAACTTAATATTTTCTTTTCTCTTCTTTTTCTTTCCTTTTTTGAGGCAGGGTCTTGCTCTGTCACCTAGGCTGGAGTACAATGGCATGATCACAGCTCACTGTGGCCTTGACCTCCTAGGTTCAAGCGATCCTTCTACTTCAGCCTCCCAAGTTCCTGGGACTACAGGTGCACACTACCATGCCTGGCTAATTTTTTTATTTTTTGTAAAGACGAGGTCTTTCCATGTTGCCTAGGCTGGTCTTGAACTCCTGGGCTCAGGCAGTGGTCCCACCTTAGCCTCCCAAAGTGCTAGGATTACAGGCAGTAGCCTAGCCTAATGTTTTCTTATAATGCTGGTTTTCTATAAGTGTTTAGTGATTTTTAGTTGTGTACTCATCTTTTCTTTTTTACCTATAAGATTCCTTGTTCATGTGTCAGTAAGTGCTATATACAATTACTTTAGCCTTCCTCCAATAATTGTGGGAAGGGCATGAAAAATACTTCTTGGCACTGTACATTACATGTTCTCTGTAATGCTGCCCTGGAGGGTGGCTCAGTAGCTAGTCTCCAAAGGTAGGAGGGCTTACTCTCCTTCCTGGATGTTGTCTTCTCCTACATTGCTGGCCTTTCTTTTGGCCACAACCCTTTTCCTCTTACTACTCTTACTTGGAGGCACATGCCTCTGCTGTCTTTTGCTTGGTGTGGAGGTGGGAAGGAGAAGGACAACTGCCTGGCTGTTTCTTCTTTGGTATCTCAACTAGTTCATTCTTCCATTCAGTGACTATCTCTTGAGCAGTGAATAAATCAAAACCTCTGTGTTTGTGGCGCGCACACTCTAGTTGGAGGAAATAGACTTATATATGGTAGTTAGGGAAGGGCTTGTATGTGATGATGATGTTCATAGGTGGAAACATGTTCAAAGAACCAAAAGAAGGCCAGTAAGTAGGAAGTTGTTATGAGATAATGTTGAAGAGACAGATGGGGATAGATTATGTAGAGTTTTGTAAGCATTCTGTCTAGCCTACCATTCATATTCATCCTTTTGGTTGGTTGGGACTTTCTCTTGTTGCCCATTTCTGTCATCTTAGTTTACAGCGTTTTATTTTATTTTATTTTATTGAGTCAGATTCTCACTTCATCATCCAGACTGGAGTACAGTGGCACACTCATGGCTCATCACAGTCTTGACCTTCGTGGCTTAGAAGTTCTTCCACCTCAGCCTTCTGAGTAGCTGGGATTACTGGCGTATATTACCACGCCTGGCTAATTTTTTGATTTTTTTTGTAGAGATGAGCTCTCACTATGTACTTCTGGTCTTGAACTCCTGATCTCAAGCAATCCTCTTGCCTCCACCTCCGTAAGTGCTAGGATTACAGATGTGAGCCACTGCGCCCAGCCTACAGCATTTTAAAACAGTTCCTACATATGCCATGGCCTACTTTTTCCTTCTTCAGTTATATGTGCTTGTGTCCATATCTATTTTTCCTATTGTGTCTGTGGATTTGGATCAATAAAGGAGGCTAGAACGAATATTTAATTTGCCATCTTGATCCAGTTACTACATATTAAAATGTTTTTTCTGTAATTTCAGTGGGACCAATGCAACATTTTCTAAATGGTAATATTAATGAGTTTTTTCTTCTCACGAAAGTAATGTTATTACTAGTCCAAAATAAGGCTTCAGGAAATAAAAACTAATTGTTCAGAATTTTACTTTCAGAAACTCCTGGCCTTTTCTAAATATTAATAATGCTTACCAAGGCAGTATACATATTGCTGCATAGACTGTCTGCCTTCTGCCTTCAGACACGTGTTAAATTCCATTGTGTGTGTGTGTGTGTGTGTGTGTGTGTGTGTGTATAAATTGTGTTGCGGTCTCACTTTGTTGCCCAGGCTCAAGTACAGTAACCATGATCATGGCTGGGCTCACGCAATCTTTATGCCTCAGCCTTTCAAGTAACTGGAACCACAGGTGTACGCCATCATGTCTGCCTAATTTTTTATTTCTTATAGAGATGAGGTCTCGCCAAGTTGCCCAAGCTGGTCTCAAACCCCCTGGGTTCAGGTAATCCTCTCACCTGTGAAAGTGCTGAAATTACAGGTGTAAGCCACTGCGCCCAGTTTATATTCTTTTTTTAAAATCTTCTCAATTAGTAGTGACCATTCTCATGTTTTCCCAAGGTATTTATGGCTGTCTGTATTTGATTTTTGTACTCACTATTATAGGAGATTTATTTTTGAAGTACTCATCTAGATTCAGGGGCTTTTTGGGAGGGAGTAGGAGGACAAGAAGACAAAAGAGTGACTTTATAGCCAGCATAGCCTTATGTTAACAACTTTCAGAGCATGATTTCGAGGTCTTTTGTAAATTTTAGTATGCTTACATAAAGTAAGAAACTTGATTTGCTAATATTTTTCTGTAAATCTAAGTGCCTACATATCTTGTGTTTCTGTGTTATTAAGTGTGTCAACATCCTTAACTCTTAAATAACATGAGCCTAAATGAAAATTTTCATTTTAGTAGAATGATAACCTTTTTAGTAAATTGGTACATATGAAGGAAATAATTTCTATTTTGATTTTCAGTTTTCAAAGTTGATATAATGAAAAATATTCTGCAGTAGAAGATTATAATCTGTTCTTTTATTTATCTGAAGTCTAAATAATATTTTTAAAGAAAGAGGGTGACTTAATTTCTATAAATCGAGAACTTAAGGTTCAGTCTGATATGTTACTATTAATGCAACTGTATTCATAGTATCCTATTTTTGATGAAAGATTAGTCCATACAGAAAACTCCAGTGATATTTTTAAAATGCCTCACATCATCTAAATTATTATCACTTTGATTTTTCTCATTTTTTTGTCTCCATTAGGAGATGTCCCCAGATGCTTCACTTCCAGGGGATCCAGAGGCCTGTCCTGCTGCTTTGTCAAGCGGTGGAGCCATTCATCTGCAGACAGGAGGTGGATATTTTGGCCTAAGCTTTACTTGTCCTAGTCTCAAAAATCCTATTAGCAAGAAATCCTGGACTCGCAAATTAAAAAGCTGGGCATACAGGCTACGGCAGTCAACCAGCTTTTTCAAGAGATCAAAAGTCCGTCAAGGTAGTGTGCTTACAGTCAGGGACATAGACTAGGTAACATCATTTTTCATTTACTTATGTTTTTTTTTTTTGTTCATACACAAATCTTGCCACTTTTTCCACATAGCTCATATATGTAACATATCCCATTAATGTCATTACCGTTTTATTTTTCCTTTTGTAACGAATTTGATTTTCCAGGTATTCATTTCATATAGATACTAA
The DNA here is from genome assembly GCF_000164805.1 of Carlito syrichta. NCBI lineage: Eukaryota > Metazoa > Chordata > Mammalia > Primates > Tarsiidae > Carlito > Carlito syrichta. The sequence continues at coordinate 120,974 of NW_007250271.1, forward strand.
GTCTTGGAATAAATCTTACAATGTCTGATTTAGAATTAGGGACTTATACAATGTTGCTTATTACATTAACACCTTTTAATTGTCTAGTAGGAGTTAAGCTTTTTCTACATTTCTTCATTTTTGGTCATGTAAACAGATTGAGTCTTAACAAACAATTTTCTCTTTTCTACTTACAATTTGGCAAAATTTACAGTGGAAGCAGAAGATATGAGATCAGCAATTGCTCCTGATTCCATCCCTCGGACACGGGAGTCCACAACTGATACTAGGGCTTTGAGTAGATGTAAAGTGATGAGTGGATCATTTCAGCGGGGTCGGTTCCAGGTTTGTGTCTTTGGTTGAATCTTTATTTACAAGGGCATTATATAAAGGAACAGCCATTGAAGGTCTTAGTCTATAGATGATATTTAATGTTATTATTATTATTTTGAGTTGAGGTCTCACTCTGTCACCCAAAATGAAGTACGGTGGCACAATCGTGGTCCCCACAGCCTTGAACTCCTGGTCTTTAGCAATCATTCCTCCTCAGCCTCCTGAGCAACTGGGACCACAGGTGCAGGTTACCATGTCCCGTTAATTTTTTTATTTTTATTTTTGTGGTAGAGAGAGGTCTTGTTATGCTGCCTGGACTGGTCTCAAACTCCTGGCCCCAAGCAGTCCTCCTACTTCTGCCTCCCAAAGTGCTGGGATTACAGGTGTGAGCCACCATTCCTGGCAGTACCACTCTAACTGTAGATCACTGTCATATTTCATTTGTTCATCTTGGGCTGGGTGTGGTGGCTAATGCCTGTAATCCTAGCAATTTAGGAGTCTGGTGTGGGAGGATTGCTTGGGGCTAGGAGTTTGAGGTTGCAGTAAGCTATGATTTTGCCACTACACTCTAGTCTGGGTGACAGAGCAAGACCTTGTCTCTAAACATCAGTAAATAAATAATTTTTTCATCTTGCACACATCCCTTTATATTTTGAAGCCATCAATAAAGGTGAATCTAAAAAAATGAAGATTTCAGTAGCTGGAAGAGAGCACACAAATGGTTTACCATTTTTTGGTGGGTAATTGGGTCATCTTTTTTATAAGCTTAATTTTATGTCCTTTAGAGTCTTGGCAACTCTAATTGTAGAATTTTATTTGAGCAATATGAAACCAACTCTCTTTCCCCAAGGGGCCCAAGTGAAAACCTGAATATGGGAAGTATGGATGAAATTTTTAAGTTTTGGTAGTATCAATACATATGTATCACAGCAGACCATCTACTTGTCTGTGCTGTGCCAGCCACTTTTACCTTTTTATATCTCAGGTGATTACAGTTCCTCAGCAGCAGTCAGTGAAAATGACAACTTTTGGAATAGAACACATACCAGCGTCCAATGAAACAACAAACCATTCTAGTGAAGAAGCTCTAGCCTTTACTGAAACAGCAAAGTCTCAGTTGGTAGAAATGGAACCTGCCATGCACAATCCACAAACTTTATCTTCTTCTGAGAAGTTACGAGCTCTTCATGAATCCTTTAAAGAAGATAAAGGAATTTCCAAACAAGGTGACAACTTCTTATCTTTCAGCACAGCTTGTGAGACTGATGTATCTTCAATGACCCCAGAAAAGGAATTGGAAGAAACTTCAGCCACAGGAAGTAGCATTCAATCTGGATCTGAACTGTTGCTTAAAGAGAGAGAGATACTAACTGCTAGCAAACAGCCTAGCTCTGATAGTGAATTTTCGGCTAGTCGTCCTGGTGGTGGAAAGTCAGTGGCAAAGACTGGCCCAGAGAGTGATCAGTGCTTACCACTCCATGAAGAACAAGCCTATGCTCAAACACAGAGTTCACTCTTCTATTCACCATCTTCTCCAATGAGCAGTGATGATGAATCAGAAATAGAGGATGAGGACTTGAAGGTAGAGCTTCAAAGATTACGAGAAAAGTAAGGAATGTTTCTCCTCTAGCAAATCTGATTGCCTTGGCTTTTATAGAACTTAGTATTTGTTTGATGGCTAATTTAGGATTGGTGATATTTTGATGACTGAAAACTACAAACAATGCTAATGCTAGACATTTATGAATGTTAAAGTCCTCGTATATAAAATATTTTCATAGTTTGAAAACTAATTACAATTGGTTACCAATATGGTTTAATTATTCTTTTTGCTGACCTTTATAATCCTTATCCTTCAAGACTTTTTATTTTAGATTTTACAACTGTTTTTATTATATAATTTCACATCTGATGAATAAATAGCTAATTTATATAATCAGAGATAGTGGTTTATCTTTTTTAGAAGAAGGTAAGTTACTTCCAAGATTAAGCTTATTATTTGGTAAGTAAGGTCATCAACCTTTATTAGTGATATCGTGGTAATATGTTTTGTCAATAGAATGCTGTTGTGTATTTAGTTTTATAAAGTACGTCATTTTAAAAAAGAAATTAGTATTAAGTTACAGAATTCTCTCTAATTCTATTTTCATTGTTCAAAATTCAAAAGGTACAAAAGGGTAATCAGTAGTGTCTGCCTCCTTGCATTACACCCAAGCCACCCTGTTTTTCTACTTAGAGACAACAAATATTACCTGTTTTTGGTGTATATACAGTTAGTCTATGTATATGCAAGCAAATATATACATTTTATTCTCTTTTCCCTCCATAGTAACTTGTACTACAGAATATTCTTTTTTTTTTTTTTGAGTATGAGTCTCACTCTGTCACCCAGGCTGGAGTACAGTGGCATACTCATAGTCACCACAGCCTCTGCCTGCTGGGCTCAGGTGATCCTTCCACCTCAGCCTTCCAAGTAACTGGAACTATAGGCGCACACTACCACGCCCAGCTAATTTTTTGATTTTTTTGTAGAGACAAGGTCTCACCAAGTTGTTCAGGCTAGTCTCGAGCCCCTGGACTCAGGCAATCCTCTTGCCTCGGCCTCCCAAAGTTCTGGGATTACAGGCGTGAGCAACTGCACCCTGCCAGACTATTCTTATATCTTGCTTTTTTCATCATTTTACCAAATCTTGGATTTGTATCTACATTATTCTATTTTACAGTTTCATAGTATTCCATCATATTTATGTATTCACAAGTTAATTTCTATCTTCCTGCTGATGACCCCATTCTGTTACTTTGAAAAGTTGACTCTAGCAATTTTTTATTGTATCTTACGCTTTAGGAAACTTCTACCCTGTTCTGGGACTTGAACAACTTGTAAAGCAGGGAGAATCAGGGAGGAGATATGAGTTTAAGTATGCAAAAAGTGAGATTTTAGTCAAATTCTTTATGTTTGGATAATGCTCCACTTGGATGCCATGTCTGAGTGCTTCAAGAACTAAAGCAGGTTAAAATCCCTGGAAATTTCCCAGTTTTTAAGGCCTTGCCCAGAGGTAAAAAAAATCCCAAAGCCCTAAGTTGTCATTCCAGTGATAATTATAATACCATTTTCTCTCCAACTTGTTTCAGTCTTTTAAACTTGAGCCTGGAAGAAAATTATGAATGTATACTATAAACATTCATCCTTGGAAAGCTGATATTTACTTTAAAAAATATATAGACAGGTTTGACTTTATATCAATGTATTAAGTACTATTAAGTATATATATATGTAAATGTATATATGTATATGTATATATACATATATATATGTCCTAAAATAATTATTTAATGGTTTAATATTTGTTATATCAGTACTCCATTACTGTTTTAATGATTCTTTTAAACCATTGTCAAAGGACTGGTGGCTTTTGTAGCTGGTTTTTTTTTTTTTTTTTTTTTTATCTGGCTGGTTAAGACTATGTACTTTATTTTGAATGTGAGACATGTATTCTTATAACCTCATAGAACCCAAGACCTGGAAAGGATTGTAAAAGATAATTTATTCTGTCTTCAGTGTTCTTTTAACATTATGGTTTCTTCACAAATTTTTAAAACCCCAGGAATGGTGTTTCCAAAACCTGTAGTCCTATAGGCCCACAATGGTGAGCTGAGTTTTTAGACCTAAATTATTTTGAAATAACTGTAGTCTTTTTTTTTTCCACATTAAAAGTAATATATGGGAAAAGATTCAAATAACACAGTAAAAAAGTAAACAAAACAATCTCCCATTTCTCATATCCTAATCTCATTCCCAGAGGTAACCACTGTGAACTGTTTGGTATACATCTTGTTGGTCCCTTTGTTGTTGGTGGCGGTGGTCCTTTTTCTGTGCATTTACAAATATAACATTTTTGCTTTTTACAAAAAATGGGATCATAATATACACATTATTTTACAATGTTTTGATGTAATATTGTCACATATATGTACATCTGCATTTTTAAAAAATGACTGCATGTATACCAGTGTATGGGTGTATACAGTTTATTTAATTCCTCTTTAATGGACATTTCCATTTTTCTCCATGTTTTCCTTATATAAACAATGCTGAAGTAAACATTCTTATATTTTTACATACTTTTATGAGTATTTTTGTAGGATAGATGCCTAAAAGTGGAATTACTGTGTGTCCATTTAAAATTGATAGTTACAGCTAAAATTGTCTTCTAGTGTAGCCATAACATTTTATACTCCAAACAAAAAATATGAAAGTACCTATTTCTCCTTGTCTTAACAACACTAGATTGGATATTATTGATCCTTTAATTTTATCCTAATCAGATAGATTTTAAAATGTTGTTTTTTGTTTGTTTGTTTTGGGTTTTTTTTTGAGTTGGAGTCTCACTCTGTCTCCCAGACTGGAGTGCAGTGGCCGCTACCGGCCACCGCAGCCTCGACCTGCTGGGCTCCAGCGATCCTTCCGCCTCAGCCTTCCAAGTAGCTGGAACTACAGGCACACGCTACCACGTCCAGCTAATTTTTTTATTTATTGTAGAGATGAGGTCTCATCAAGTTGCCCAGGCGGGTCTTGAACCCGTGGGCTCAGGCAATCCACTCACCTCAGCCTCCCAAAGCACGGGATTACAGGCTGAGCCATCGAGCCCGGCAAAAAATGTTTTTAAAAATTGTTTTCTTCTGATTAATAGTGAGCTATGCCTCATCTCATATTTATTGGCTATTTGTATTTTATCTTCTTTGTAATTACCGTTTCATATTCTTTGTCCCTTTTTCTATAAGATAGCTTCTTTTTTTCTTATTGATAGGAACTATATGTTCTGAATATTCACCCTTTATTATATGTTGTAAACATTTTTTTCTTGTTCATACTTACAGCATATAACAAAGAAAAGGTTAAGGTTATTAATACTATTTGACTTTAAACTTTGTTTTATTGTGTTTCACTTATTGAAGTTTTAGAAATTTGTTCTTATCAGCTGGGTACTGTGGCTCACGCCTGTCATCCCAGCACTTTGGGAGGTGGATGCCAGAGGATTGCCTGAGCCCAGGTGTTCAAGACCACCCTGGGCAACTTGGCGATCTCATCTATACAATAAATCAAAAAATTAGTTGGGAGTGGTGGCATGTGCCTATGGTTCCAGTTACTTGGAAGGCTGGGGCAGAAAGATCGCCTGAGCCCAGCAGGCCAAGGCTGCAATGGCTGTGAGCATGCTACTCTACTCCAGCCTGGGCGACAGAGTGAGACTCCAACTAAAAAACAAAACAAAACTTTGTTCTTGTCAGTTGGTTTATCTTTTCCTTAATAAGTGTTCAGTTTAGTGTTATGCTTAAGAAGGCGCTACCCATCTAAGAATTGTGAAAATACTCTGGATTTCCCCATTAAAATTAAAAAAAAAAAATAAAGATGAGAGTCTCACTGTGTTGCCCAAGCTGGTCTCAAACTCCTGGTTTCAAGTGATCCTCCCACCTCAGCCTCTCAAAGTGCTGAAATTACAGGTGTGAGCCACCATGCCTGGCATCTCCTTCTCCATTATTAATCTTTTTTTTTTTTTTGAGCCAAAGTCTCACTCTGTCACCCAGGCTGGAGTACAATGGAACGCTCACGGCCACCACAGCCTCAATCTGCTTGGCTTAGGCGATCCTTCCATTTCAGCCTTCTAAGTAGCTGGGACTACAGGCATGCACCACCATACCTAGATAACTTTTTGATGTATTGTAGAGATGAGGTCTTGCCAAGTTACCCAGGCTGGTCTCCAACCTGTGGGCTCAGGTAGTCCTCTCACCTAGGCCTCCCAAAGTGCTGGGATTATAGGTGTGAGCCACTGTGCCCAGCCCCCATTATTAATCTTAAGACCTCGTTAAACTTTACTTGTACTAATACAGAGTTTCTTGGCTCATCTTTATGGAGTCAGAGCCATTAAGATGCTTTTTGCCTTATTTTCATTCAGACACATTCAAGAGGTGGTAAATCTTCAAACCCAGCAGAATAAGGAACTGCAGGAGCTCTATGAACGCCTTCGATCAATTAAAGATAGCAAAACCCAATCTTCGGAGACTCCTTTGCCACCTGCATCACCACGTCGCCCAAGATCATTCAAAAGTAAACTTCGCAGCCGCCCCCAATCCTTGACACATGTGGACAATGGCATAGTTGCTTCAGGTAAATCAAACATAATAGTAGTTTTTTAAAAATTTGATCAAAGATCAGCAAAATTAGAAAAATAATGATAATATGATTAGTTTTTTACTATGCTAAAATAACTTAAAGAAGGGCACATTATTCTGAGATTCTTTTCTACCTTTTTGGTGTTAAATAATCTTTCATAAAATAATAAAGATAATTGATAGATTTTGGAGAACAGCTGAGTGGGTTTTATGTTTTCATTTGGAAAACAAATAGCTAGAAGCTCAATGTCAATCCCCAAAATAGTTTTTGAAGTGTTATTAGTCAGTTGGAACCACTGGTCTGGCATTGAGAGTTTTTGAGGAGTTTGTGGGTAATAAAGATAACCTTAAAAATACACTCATGCTCTATCTGAAGATATCTTCATTTGTTATTTGTAAGAATATGAGTAAAATGTACTTCTTTGACTTTGGAAAAAAGATGATCAATCTCCACTTAACTAATAAAGAAGTTGTTCATCAGGTCGGGCCTATTTGGTCATGCGTGCATAGTCAAGGTGGGGGTTGAAGGTACATTGTAAGGACATATGTGACATCTCAACATAACTTGTGACAGGCAAAATAATGGCCCCCAAATGTGTCCATGTGCAAATCTCTGGAACCTATGACTATGTTAGGTTACATTGCAAAGGAGAATTAAGTTTGCAGATGGAATTCAAGTTGTAATCTACTAATTTTGAGATTGGGAGATTATCCAGTTAGGTCCAATATAATCACCAAAGTCCTTAGAAGTGGAAGAGGGGATATTGTCCTCTAGGTGTGGGGGTAAGAGTTCTTTAAAAGTGGAAGAAAGAGAAGACAGCAGAGAGAGTCAAAGAAAATATATGACAAGGGAAACTGTCAAAGAGGTATAACATTGCTGCCTTTGAAGATAGAGAAAGAGGGCCACAGATCAAGGAATGCAGGCAGCTTCCAGAAGTTGGAAGACCTCGGAACAGATTTCCCCTGTGGCCTCCAGGAGGAACGCAGTCCTGCCAACACCTTGATTTTAAGCCAGTGAGTCCTATGTTGGAATTCTAGCCTACAGAACTATAAGTTAATAAATTTGTGTTTGAAGCCACTCAGTTTGTGGTAATTAGTTACAGCAATATTAGACAACTAATACAAAACTCAAAAATAGGAACTGTACTTTGGATAGTTTTGTAAAGATGGAACTGAAGGGTGGACTTGGGGGATTTAGGGATTTAATAGCACTATTTGGGGATGCAATAGCAAAACTAATTGGCAACTTTGGGGATTTAATAGCAGAATTATATGGAACTTCAGTCTGATGCAGTACCATTATTAGCTGTTTTTCATTTTATTTTGTTTGGTTCCCAAATGATTTATTTGTGTGCATTATATCTGCTTCCTCAAAACTTTGGCTTTCAGATGACTTTGGCTTGTTGTGATTTCAAAGCATTCTTTCACTTTCAGATCCTTGCTCAACTGACTTTTGTCAGATTCCAGAGACGAAATTTAACTGTCCCTGCTCATCTTTTTCATGTCAAGTAATGGGTCAGATGCCATTGTCTGGCCTGTAGTTGGGCTATTTTATAAGTCACCTGTTACTAAGCATCCATGGTCAGGAGAGTGAGATCTCATGGTAGAAACATGTCTTTTGAGGCTAGCTTCTTTGACTATTCTGGGTAATTTCAATTTTCATATGAATTTTAGAATCAGCTTGCCAGTTCCAGCAAAAGGAAAAAACAGCTAGAATTTTTATAAAGATTATATTAAATCTGTAGATCAATCTAAGGAGTATTGTCATCTTTAAAATGTTAAGCCTTCCAATCAATGAACACACATTCTTTCAACAATCATTTTTAGTTTTCAGTGTACAAATCTTGTACTTCTTTTGTTAAATTTATTACTAAGCATTTTATTGTTTTCTGCTTTTATAAATGAGGTTTATTTCTTAATTTCATCTTTTTTGTTCTTCCTTTCCTTCCTCTTCCCCTTCCCTTTCTTTGTCGGAATCTCACTCTGTTGCCCAGGCTGGAATGCAAGTTGGCACACTTGCAGCCACCACAGCCTCGACCTCCTGGGCTCAGACGATGCTTCTGCCTCAGCCTTCCAAGTAGCTTGAATCACAGGCACGCGCCGCCATGTCCAGCTAATTTTTTTGATTTATTGTGATATAAGGTCTCACCATGTTGCCTAGGCTGGTCTCGAACCCTTGGGCTCAGGCAATCCTTTTGCCTCTCACCTCTGCCTCCCGAAATACTGGGATTATAGGCATGAGGTACCATGCCTGGCTTTAATTTCATTTTGAATTGTTCATTGCTAATATATATAAATACAATTGATTTTTTAATATTGACCTGTATTCTGCCATATTGCTGAACTTGATTATTATCTCTAAATGTTTTTTAGTGGATTCCTTTGTATTTTTATGTACAAGATCATATCATTTACAAATAGAGTTTAACCTCATTTCTGATCTGTATACTTTTATTTCTTTTTCTTGTCTAATTGCTTTGGCTAGAAGCTTTTGTACAATGTTTTTTTTTTTTTTTCTTGAGTTAGAGTCTCACTCTGTCACCCACACTGGAGTGCAGTGGCCGCTCCCAGCCACCGCATCCTCGACCTGCTGTGATCCTTCCGCCTCAGCCTTCCAAGAAGCTGGAACTACAGGCGCGCACTACCACGCTCGGCTAATTTTTGATTTATTGTAGAGATGAGGTCTTGCCAAGTTGTCCAAGTGGGTCTCGAACCCACGGGCTCAGGCAATCCACTCACCTCAGCCTCCCAAAGGTGCAGGATTACAGGCTGAGCCACCGAGCCCGGCTTATAATGTTTAGTGGAAGAGGTGAGAGAGCAGAAATCCTTATCTTTTTCTTGATCTTAGGGAGAAAGCATTCAGTCTTTGTCCATTAAGTATTATGTTAACTGTGGGGTTTTCATTGATTTCCTTTTATCAGTTTGTGGAAGCTCTCTTCTATTCCCAGTGTGTTTTGTGTTTTAATCACAAAAGGATGTTGGCATTCATGAAATGCTTTTATTGTGGTAATTGTGTGGGTTTTGCCATTTATTTTATTTTATTTTATTTTTTATTTTTTCATTAAATTTTTCTATTATCTTTTAGTGGAATTAATTGCATTGGTGCAAAGCATGCATTTGAATCATGACTGTACTTAGCCATTGAAACCACGAATCTAGCTAGTAGTTACTATATTCATTATATAATGAAAAATGCTGAGCAATAATCCTGTTATCTAAAAAATTGCCAAGGATAAGTTTGTCAGGGCTCTCAGACAAATGTATCTTTGGGTTTTTTTTGGAGGGGGGGTCCTCCTCATACAAAGCAGGTTGCTGCCACAAAACAGACAATACAAGAAATTTTAAAATATTGTTGGAGGTTTTTAATCGAATCTTCCCTTTCTTTCCCTTTCTTTGGGACAGTGGTGTTAGCTGTCCACTAACCATTAGTACATGATTCTAACATACTTGCCAATCCCTTTGGTTAAAAATTGGCCAAATATCAAAGAGGTAGTAATTTGGGGGACAGCCTTTAGTCTTCTCCAAAGCATGTCAGCCCTTCTGAATCCTTTTGGGTAAAAACTTGGCAAAGATCAAAGATAATTCATGAAGGGTTTCTGACACACAGTGGGATGTGCCTGTGGGGACTGTACATATGCTAACAATCTAAGCATGCTCTCGTTTAGTTTCCAAATCTACAGAATAATGTTAAGTACAGTTTATAGGTGGTGTTAGGTTAAAATATATCCCAGCAGGGCCTCAAAATGTTGGGTCAGACCCGCCAGGGTTGTAGGTATCTGTTGTGATCCAGTGCCATGTGAAAGATGCAAAGAATTGCACCGAAGTTTGGAAAATGTAGTTTATTTAGAAAGTAAATTAGAGAGAGATGAGATTCCCCTCTCCAAAGTAGGGGAGGGGGTCAAAGCCTTAGGAAACATGGTGGTGGCCATAGCTTAAAGAGCACGTGGCCACACCAGAGTTTAGTAAAGTAATGGCCTACCATTTATTTTATTAATATGGTGTATGACATTGATTGATTTTCTAGTGTTTTACCACTCTTGGATTCCTAGGATAAATACCACTTGATCATGGTGTGTAATACTCGTATATGTTGCTGAACTGGGTTTGCTAGTGTTTTACTGAGGTTTGTCTGTGTTGCTAAGGGATATGAGTCTATGCTTTTCTTGTGATTTCTCTTCTTGGCTTTTATTTTGGAGTTGGAAAGTGAAAAGCCAAGATGGTGTTGATATACCAAAGAGCAGCATTTTAACACTGCCTAGTTCTGTAGTGTTCTCTTAACTTGGGTTCTTCTAGCTTGCCCTCTAATCAAAAACAGAACTATTTTTTCAGAAGTAGCTATTGATAATTGTTTTATAACCCCCCAGCTTGTTTTGTAAGCAAGTTAAACTAATCAGCCCTTTATGACATAGATCCCATCAACATGGCAACAGTTATGTAACTAGCCCATCCATCCACCTGCTGCCCATCACCTGACATTAGTACCTGTGAGATCACCACTCAAACACCTTAACAACATAACCCCGCCAAAGGGAAAGTTTGAGATATTCAGCCTCAAACAGCAGCCACCCTTGTTTTGTTAAGCAGTGACCAGGCTTATGCTTTCCTAAGCTTTGGCTCCCTCCCCTATCTCAGGAAGGCGAATCTCCTCTCTAATTTACTTTCTAAATAAACTATGTTTTCCAATGTAATTTCTGTGCAATTCTTTGCATCTTTTGCACAGCACCGGGTTTGCAGACATCCCCGTCTGGTCTGACCTAACATTTTGGAGGCCCCAGTGAGATTCTGACCTAACAAAGTATTTCTTCCTCTTCTATTTTTTAGAAGGATTTATGAAGGATTGGTGTTAATTCTTCCTTCATTGTTTGGTAGAATTCAGCAGTAAAGTCATCTGGGCCTTGGTTTTATAAGTTGGAAGTTTTGAAAATAGTAATTCAATCTCTTTGCTGAATAGATCTATTATTAAGATTATCTCTTCAGTCAGTGTTGGTGTTTGTAATTTCATAAAAATCTGACCCTTTCATCTAAGTTATCTAATTTGTTGGCGTATAGTTGTTCATAGTATTTTCTTACATCTTTTTTATTTCTGTAGAATAGTGATGGTAGTGATGTCTCTTTTCATTTTGATTTTTTTTTTTGAGTTGGGGTCTCACTGTCGCCCAGGCTGGAGGGCAGTGGCACACTCCCAGCCACCACAGCCTCAACCTGTTGGGCTCCAGAGATCCTTCTGCCTCAGCCTTCCAAGTAGCTGGAACTACAGGTGCGTGCTACCACGCCTGGCTAATTTTTGATTTATTGTAGAGATGAGGGCTCGCCAAGTTGCCCAGGTGGGTCTCGAACCTGCAGGCTCAGGCAATCTACTCACCTCAACCTCCCAAAGGTGCGGGATTACAGGCTGAGCCACTGAGCCCAGCTTCATTTTGATTTTAGTAATTTGAGTTTTCTCTCTTGGTTGGTCAGTCTAGTTAAAGGTTTGTGCATTTTGTTATCTTTTCAAAGTACCCATTTTGGGTTTTTTCTTTATAGCTTTTCTTTTCTCTGTTGATTTTCTTTTCTCTATGTCATTTATTTCCACCCTAATCTTTATTTATTTATTTTTTTATTTTTTATTTTTAGTTGGAGTCTCACTCTGTCACCCAGACTGGAGTGACAGTCTTGACCTGCTGGGCTCTGGCGATCCTTCCGCCTCAGCCTTCCAAGCAGCTGGAACTACAGGCGCACGCTATCATGCCCAGCTAATTTTTGATTTATTGTAGAGATGAGGTCTTGCCAAGTTGCTCAGGCGAGTTTCGAACCCGCAGGCTCAGGCAATCCACTCACCTCAGCCTCCCAAAGGCGCGGGATTACAGGCTGAGCCACCGAGCCCGGCTCTCACTCTAATCTTTATTATGTCCTTTCTTCTACTTTCTTTAGGTTTAGTTTGCTTTTCTTTTTCTAATTTCTTGAGTTGGAAGTCTAGGTTATTGATTTAAGATGTTTCTTTAACTGAGGCAGTTACAACTGTAAATTTTCCTATAAGCACTTGTTAGCTGCATTCCATAAGTTTGGTAATTAGTATTTTCTTTTTCATTCATCGCAAAGTCATTCCTAATATCCTTGGTGATTTCTTCTTTGAACCAATGTTTGTTTAAGAGTGTTGTTTAACTGCTGCGTGTTTGTGAATTTCCCTAATTTCCTTTCTTTGCTGGTTTCAAATTTCATTTCATTGTGTTGGAGCATGTACCTTGCATGGTTTCAATTCTTTTGATTTTATTGAGGCTTTGTTTCATGGCTTGTGATCTTTCTTGGAAAATGTTCCATGCACACTTGATAAAAATGTATATTCTGCTGTTGTTCCATATATGTCTGTTAGGTCTAGTTGTTTTATAGGGCTCTTTAAAGCCTTCTATTTTCTGTTGATCTTCTGTCTGCTTCTATTAGTTACTGAAAGTGGGTTATAGAAGTTGGAGTCTTACTCGGTCGCCCAGACTGGAGTGCAGTGGCCGCTCCCGGCCATCGCAGTCTCGCCTGCTGGGCTTCGGCGATCCTTTGCCTCAGCCTTCCGAGTAGCCGGAACTACAGGCACGTGCTACCATGCCCGGCTAATTTTTAATTTATTATAAAGATGAGGTCTTGCCAATTGCCCAGGCGGGTCTCGAACCTGTGGACTCAGGTACTCCATTCGCCATGTCCTCCCAAAGTGCTGGGATTACAGACTGAGCCACCGAGCCTGGCCTATGTCTTCTTGATATTGGTATATATTTCTGATATTGGTAGCCATTCTAGCTTTCTTTTGGTCACTGCTTGCATGCTATATCTTTTTCCATCCTTTTAATTTTAATATATTTGAGTCTTTGAATCTGAATTGTTTATTATGGATATCATATAATTAGGTCATTTTTTAAATTTAATCTGTCAATCTCTATCTTTTGATTGGGGCATTTAAACAATTTTCATTTAATGTAATTTAGATAATGTAGGATTTGTGTCTGCCGTTTTGCTCTGTTTTCCATCTCTTATGACTTTTTTTCTTGTCCTCTATTCCTGCCTTCTTTTGTGTTAAATAGATATTTTTAGTATAGCTTCTAAATTTCCTTGCTTCCTTTATTATATTTTAAGTTATTATGGTAGTCATGGGGATTATAGTTAACTTCTTAATTTAAAGAAATCTAGTTCTGATTAATAGTAAATTTCAATGGTATGCAAAACTTTTATATATATGTGTGCATGTGTGTATAAATGCACACACCTTCCCTTCCAACTTCTTTGTACTACTATTGTTATACACATTATATCTTTACATGTTATAAGCCCATCAACACAGTTATATTTATTGCTTTATGCAGTTGTCTTTGACATGAAAAAGGAGAAGAAAAGTGTTATAAACACAATGTACATTTATATTGAATGTTATATTTACCTATGTAGTTCTCTTTAACAATATGCTTTATTTCTTCGTGTGGACTTGAATTACTCTCTAGTTTCCTTTTATTTCATCTTAAATCACTCCCTTTAGTTAGGCAGGTGAGCTAGAAATGAATTTCCAGTTCATTTGTCTATTAGAAATGGTTTCATTTAAAACCAGTTTTTCAATTTATGAAATTTTTTTTTTAAAAAGGCACAGAGAACTTGGTTAAATTGAACCAAAGGCTGTTAAAATGCCTAGTATAATTCAACTTATAAAAATGTAGATATGTAACATTACTACATTGTGAAAAAACAACAAAAAAACATAGATATGAAAAACAATGCCTGTGCTTTGTTTGATGACTAGGGAATTTTTTGGTTTCCAGTTCCAGTGTGTCACTGCTGTGGTAGCTTCCAGCTCACAGAAACATCTGTTATTTTTAGTGCCTCCTCTTCTGGCCCAGGTTAAATTTATTTATTTACATTAAGTAGAACTCTAAATAAGTAGAGCTCTAAAATAGCTAGCTATTTAAAAATCTTTTCTCCATGAAAACAGATGCTTCCTTTTCTGCCATAAAGTTGAGAGAAAATTAATGAAAAGAACAAAATTTAAGGAAGCAAATATTTTGCTTAATAAATTTATTTATTAAAAAAAAAATAAGATTGAGGTCTTGCTATGTTGCTCAGGCTAGTCTTGAACTCCTAGGATTACAGGCGTGAGCCATTGCGTCCAGCCAATAAATCTATTAAGAAAGCTTAGTTTTATGCAATGAGACACCCGAAAATGTGAAAAGGCAAAATCATTTTTGTAAAAGAAATTCAAACTGTTTGGACTTTGGCTGTCTGGGGTTTAGGAAATAATGCAAAATAATAAAGATTCCATTCCAATCTTAACAGAGGTAGAAATCAGAATTATGACATATTCAGTAAAGATCTTATTCTAAACATGTTTGGTTCAGTGGAAATTCAGATTTTTAAATATTCTTTGTATTCCAGTCGTCTAGAAGAACTAGTTACAAGGATGAGCACTGAAAGCATAATGCTCCTTTGCATGTTCCCAAGAATTAGCCATCTTCTGTTTTTCAGATCTTTTTCATAGCAGATTTTTTGCTTTAGACAATTAACATTAGGTCCTTGAAATAAGGAAAAAGGTAAACAGAAAGGTAAATCTGGAGGCATGGTTGTTTTGCCATTATAACTGGTTATTTCTGAATCTCAGTTGTATTATTTGCCTTATCCACTTCTCCCTTGGTATACAGACTGACTGGCTTTTGTCTTCCTTTGTACTCTCACAGCTGAACAGTTGGTTCCAAAAAGATGGTGCGTAGTTTGGTGCCCTTCCATACTTCCCACAAGACACTCTTCTTTCTTTTTCAGATTAAAATTCATCTGCAAAAAATTGTTATTCATTTCCCTAAAACATGCAGAGCATGATATCCATTACTATGAGATGGTCACCTCCTCAAGGATTTTATCACATAATGTTGTGTGTGAATCTTCTTCTTTTTTGAAAGAGGGATTAGGTGGATTCTTGTTTGATGGTCTTTCTTTTTCAACACTTTGACAATGTCATTCCACTGTCTTCTGGCCTGTATAGTATCTGATGAGAAGTTATTCCTTAATAGTATTGAAAATTTCTTATAGGTGATGTCTATTTTTTTTGTCTTTTTTCAAGACTTACTTTTTTTCTTGATTTTTATCACTTTATGAGTGTCTAGGTATGAACTTCATTGAGATTATTCGGGATGCGCATTTCACATCCCAGAATACTATATTTTCAGTTTGCATTTGGTTGAAAACACTATGTAAATAAGTAGACCTGTGCAGTTCAAACCTGTGTTATTCAAGGGTCAGCTGTATTTAAATTTAAATAGTTGATTTAAAGGCTTTGTCTACAAGCCCAAAATATAGGCCCTCTCTGGGATGTTTTTGTTGGCTCTGTTTTTTTCCCTTATATATGTGTTATACTTTCCTATTTCTTTGTATGTCTCTTAATTTTGTGGTGAAAACTGGATATTTTAGATAATATAACAGCTCTAGTATAAGATTCTTCTACCTCCTCCCCCCCACCCCCTGGTTTGTTTTTATTGCTGTTTTTTGTTATTATTATTTTTCTTGTTGCTAATTATTTAGTTGTTTTCCTGGATGAATTCTGTAGTCCCAGCAGTGTATGACTATTGAATTCCCTGCTAGATTTTCTCCAAGAAGAGAAAAATACACGACATTTCCCAAACTAATTTTACCGAAGAACCCGTTTTTCCTAGAACACATTTTAAGAAGCATTGCCTTAACATATACATGTGTATGTGCACACACACACACATATCCACATTCATTGTTCCCTGTCCACAACTATACCTGTTTAGTGGGAAACATGAACTGTTCATGGTATTGCAATGTAATAGCATCTATGTATGTATGTAGTGAACTTATGAGCACTGTGGTAAACTATATAGAACAGAGTTAATGTGACAGGCACGAGGCTGCTATCTTTAGGAAGGCCTGCTTGCGAGGTTGGTCCTTGGCTGGTATCTGGGAACTTGTTTTCTTCTCTCTGTTCTCTAACTGATAATTAATTGACTTTGCCTAGTTTGTTGGTACAAATAATGTGATTTATGCTGAACACCTATTT
This sequence comes from Carlito syrichta, assembly GCF_000164805.1. Taxonomy (NCBI): domain Eukaryota; kingdom Metazoa; phylum Chordata; class Mammalia; order Primates; family Tarsiidae; genus Carlito; species Carlito syrichta. The sequence goes on from NW_007250271.1 coordinate 137,469, forward strand.
TCCTTCTGAGACTCTGGAATTTTGGTATGTGCCTCTGGGACTAGTTTCCATTGAAATCTTGAGCACCAAGTATATAATCAGCTTCCCTGGGTAAAAACTTGTACACTTTTTGCTGCATTTTTTTGTTGCTGGAGAAAGGAACATGCTCAGGTGTGCCCCTCACAATAGGGAGAGAGCGTGCGGAAAGTTGTGCATGAATTTCTCTAGATGCCTGTCTTTTTCCTTCACAGACCCTGTTGTGTATCCTTTCACTGTAATAAACCTTAGTCATGAATACAACTATATGCCATGTCCAGTGAGACCTTCTAGTGAATCACTGAATGTGTGACCCCAAAACATAATCATATTTTATATATATTATCTTAATCCTCAAAACAACTCTGTAAGGTAGGTAAATATTAGTGTTTGCCTCTTTTAGGTAAGGAGACTGAGGTTAAATAACTCCCCTACAATCTCAGTTAATCAGTGAGAGAATCCAAATATGTCTGACTTGAAGGCCTTGACTCTTAACTATTATACAACATTGCCTCCCAATACCATACACTGTCTGTAGTGCGTTGAGAGGAATGAATGCTTCACACAGAAGGTAGGATTTGAGTTTTTCTTGAAGAATAAATGAACAGGATTAAAATTGATTATGGGAAGTGGAAAGAGTATTATAAGTAGGTAGAACTGTATGCTATTAAGGCATACAAATGGTACAATGCAAGATTTAATTTGGGTGAAATATATTGGATGAAATGGAGGGTTTACACTAGAAAGATTTCCTTATATGCTTAAAAAAACTTTTGGCAGCTAAGACTTGTCTATGCTAAAGTTTAGTGTAAGATAATGTATCTGATCTAACACACAATTATATATTTAAGCTTAATATATGAGATATGTTTGTTAAGGATAATAAATAAGATAATATATTTGTTCTGCTAAGTCAACCATAATTTCCAAGGACTTTGCCACCTTGAGAAGTGGCAAGAGATGTTAGCATTAAGGAACTATTGAAGCCTCCTTTTTTGAGCAGAGGAGTGAAAAGTTGAAAACAGCATTTAACTGAAATTAATCTGGTGTCAGTGTGAAGAATATATTGGCTAGAACCAAGGAGTGAATCCATTTATATCACTGCAATCATAGTAGTTCATGCATGTGATAATTAAGAGCTTAGAGGATTATAGAAATGAAAATAGATAAGAGACATTGTACAGGATGAATTGTCATGATGGGTGATGGACTGGATATGTTTGTGTTGGTGGGAAGATCCAAATTATCTGAGTTTGACTGGTTTGGGAAAAAATGTGGTATCTTTAACAGAAACATAACATTTAGGTGAATTGTCATGCGAATTATGATAGGTTTATTGACGTCTAAGTAAAAAAAAAACATTTAGGAGTTGGTTGCGAAATTGGGATTGAAGAAAGAAATCAAGATTTGAGATAAGAGATGGAAACATTTGCAATGGGTTGATCACTGAAACTTTCTGAATAGGCTTCACCTTAGGGTAAAAAACAAAAAAGAACACGAAGAACTGAATGCAGGTTTTATTCATTTCATCAATATAAGAGTATCTTTGAAGTTCGTAATAGTACTATTACCTGTCATAAGCCACATCTGCAGGGTACTTATTTTCTTATTTTTTATTTTTAAAATTTTATTTTATTTTACATTCAAGGGGTACATGTGCACATTGGTTACATGGGTATATCGCATAATGGTGGAGATTGGGCTTCTAGTTTACTCATTACCCAAACAGTGAATAGAGTAACTATTTTAATGTGCATTGATCGAGTGTATTGTGAACTTTAAATTAAGTGAACTTTTATATAATATGAATAACTTTTCGATGAAATCAGCAAATAAATGATCCTACTTTATCTTATGTAAATCATAGTTAGGTACTGAATAACATTCAAATGGCATTTTTTCCTTTTCATATCGTATATTGCTTTTGGTAACTTTTGGTGGGGTGTGTGTGTGTGTGTAGATCTTTCTTTTGCTTGCTTTGGAATGGTATTGCCCCAGCCACTGTTTCATTTAAATACTTGTTTTGGTCTGTTAATTATTTTCTCCTCCATTTGTTGGCTATTGTGCCACTAGTGTAGCAGCCATCACTGACTGCCAATAAAGATGACTTGATCTACCAGAGTTGTACACAGGAAGGGTCCTAACATTATATTTTCTCTTAGTGCAAAAATGTTCTTTTTACTTTTCTTGTTTTCCCTCCTTCTCTTCCTCCCATCCAGAAATGTTCTTAAATGAATGATATTTAGACTTTGCTCTCTGCAGCAAACTTATTAGAAGCCAAAGAGATTGAGCACAAAAATATTCCTAAGAGGAGCTGGGTGGACAAAACCACTTCTGTCACTAATGTTTATGTTTCTGGCTATTTTCTTTTAATCCTACCTGCTGACATTCTTCCAGGGTCAGAACGGTCCATAAGCCAAGCACGGAGGCTCATGCTTGTAAACCCAGCACTTTGGGAGGCCGAGGTGAGAGGATTGCCTGAGCTCACAGGTTCCAAACCAGCTTGGGCAACTTGGCGAAACCTCGTCTCTACAATAAAAAGTCAAAAAATTAGCCAGGCATGGTGGCTCACGTCTGTGGTTCCAGCTCCTTAAAAGGCTGAGACAGAAGGATTGCCTGAGCCCAGCACATCAAGGCTGCATTGGCCGTTTACCTGCCACTG
>NW_007250271.1:140165-164475 GCF_000164805.1 Carlito syrichta
TTTTTTTTTTTTTTTTTTTGAGTTGGAGTCTCACTCTGTCACCTAGGCTGAAGTGCAGTGGCACACTCACAGCAACCGCAGCCTTGACCTGTTGGGCTCAGGTGATCCTTCCACCTCAGCCTCCCGAGTAGCTGGGACTGCAACAGGCACATGCCACCATGCCTGATTAATTTTTATATCTATTGTAGAGATGAGGTCTTGCCAAATTACGCAGACTGGTCTCCAACTCCTGGACTCAGGCAATTCTCTTGCCTCTGCTTTCCAAAGTGCTGGGATTATAGGCATGAGCCACCACACCCAGCCCTGATGTGTCATTTTAAGAGGGCCAAATCCTAGCCACTAGACTACCAGGGACGGTATGTCATTTTGACATATCATGGTTGCTCCAAATTAATAAACACAATTATTAGAAAACTCTTGTATATGTGAATGTTCCGATTAATTCATTAAACACGTCTTAAGCAATTTTCACTAATTTAATGTTTCCATTTAATATTTAATCTCCTTGAATCTAAGATTTCAGTAGTGCAGAGTTCATAGAGAACCACAAACTGTGCATATGTAATCAATGAGATTATCATTTTCCCTTATTAATATCCTCATCTATTTCCCAGTTTATTATATTAGTTGGCATAGTATGATGGAAAGTACACTGACCTGAGTCAAGATAGCCCCATCATATAACCCCAGTTGTTTACCTTCTGGCTCCCACCTTCACCATCTACAAAATAGAATAATACTTGCTGTACCTGTATCACAGGCCTATTATAAGTTTCAAAGAAGATAAAGAAAAGTACTTCTAAAAATGTTTAAATGGAGGCTTTTTGCATTATCATTTGCATTCTTTGTATTGTTTAATGATTTAAAAAATATAACAAATGCATAATGAATTATCTCATGTTTATTTAATTAAATCCCTGCAAATGTTATTGTGCTTAAAATTTCACAACTGTATTTTTTCTTTTTTTTACATTTTTTTGTTTGTTTGTTTGTAGAGATGGAGTCTTGCCATCTTCCCCTGGCTGGTCTCAAACTTCTGGGCTCAAGTGATCCTCCTGCCTTGGCTTTCCAAAGTGCTGAGATTCCAGGTGTGAGCCACAGTGCCCAGCCCACAACTATATTTTCTTTTTTCTTTTTTGAGTCAGAGTCTCACTGTCGCCCAAGCTGGAGTGCAGTGGCATGCTCACGGCCACTGCAGCTTCAACTTGCTGGGCTCAGGTGATCCTTCTGCCTCAGCCTCCTAAGTAGCTGGACTATAGGTTCACACCACCATGCCCAGCTAATTTTTTGATTTATTATAGAGACAAGGTCTCGTCAAGTTGCCCAGGCTGGTGTCAACCCTGGACTCAGGCAATTCTCTCGCCTCAGCCTCCCAAAGTGCTGGGATTACAGGTGTGAGCCACTATGCCCGGCACAATTGTATTTTCTAAAATGATTTTAGACCCACTCTAAGTTTTTGGCTTGTAATTCAGTCAGAGAAACTGGAACCCTGTGAATATTTTGCATAAGGATGCATGAATAATAGTACTAAATTATCATGTGAAGACTTAGTGTGATATTCATATTAGTCATCTATACTGATGGAGTCCTCTGTAATTGATTTCTTTCATTTATTTGAATATCTTATACTCCAGAACTCATGAGGCTTATCAAACCATCTGTGTCTTTGTTTCTGCTATTCTGGATACATATTCTTCTTTTTTAGTCATAAACAGGATATATAGGTAAAAAAAAGTGAGACTCTAGTTTTCTGAAGCTTGTTGAAAGTCATTAATGATATATTGAAAAGGTAGAGTCCTTGTCTAAGTTTTAGAGTTCCAGGCCTGTCTCTGCTGATAACTAGTTGTAAGAACTCAGATGTGTCAATTTACTTTTCCTGAGCCTCATTTTCCCATTATACAACAAGTGGTTTGCACTAGACCTCTAAGGTTCTTTCCATTTTAAACATACTCTGATTCTTTTTTAATTCTCCTAAGTATCTATCTTAGGGAGCTGTTGAAAAAATTAGAGTTTATACTAATGTCTTTGGTGATGCTATTTATTATGCTTTATTTATACCTAAGGTAACCATATAATTTGCTGTCCAAACAAGAGAAAATTTTTGAGAGTGAAAGGGAGTACTGTTTTTTTTTGAGTTGGAGTCTCACTCTGTCGCCCTGATTGGAGTGCAGTGGCCGCTCCCGGCCACTGCAACTTTGACCCGCTGGGCTCCGGCGATCCTTCCACCTCAGCCTTCTGAGTAGCCGGAGTTACAGGCATGCGCTACCATGCCCGGCTGATTTTTTTTTATTTATTGTAGAGATGAGGTCTCAACAAATTGCCCAGGCAGGTCTCAAACCCGCGGGCTCAGGCAATTCACTCACCTTGGCCTCCCAAAGCGCTGGGATTATAGGCTGAGGAACCAAGCCCGGCATGGGAGTACTATTAATAATTGCTCCAGGACAACAGCTATAAAACAGGTCTGTTCCAGGTAAACTAAAATGTCTGATCACCCTAATCTGTACTCCACGTGTACTCCATGTGTACATGCTATAGCTTCATTGTTGACCAAGGAAGAGTTATCTGTTTATCGGCTTTAATTCCTTTTCATTGTTTTCCTATTTTTTCTTGTAGAGCCACTGTGTGTGGAGAGTAATGCAGCATCATGTCAACAATCTCCAGCCGGTAAAAAAGGGATGTTCACAGATGATTTACACAAGCTGGTGGATGACTGGACAAAGGAAGCAGTAGGAAATTCTCTGATTAAGCCAAGTTTAAACCAACTTAAACAGAATCAACACAAATTAGAGACAGAAAACTGGAACAAAGTATATGAAGTAAGTTGTTTATACCTGCTACTCTTTATTTATGAGAGTAAAACTATAAAGATTGATTCTCTTAGACCTATAGTTACAGTCTTATGAGAACATAGTGTGACTTGATTAACGTAGAGATTTTTATCTTTGTCTAGATTCATTATGTCTTTGAGCAAATTACCTTTTAGACCAGGTGTCAGTAAACTTTTTCTGGGAAGGAGCCAGTTAGTAAATACTTTAGGCTCTTCAAGCTATACTATTACAACTACTCAACTCTGTTGTTGTAGTGCAAAGGCAGCCATAAACAATTTGTAAGCAAATGAGTGTGGCTTTGTTTCATTGAAACTTGATTTACAAAAAGAGGCAGCATGCCCTACTTTGCTGACCCTTTAAAGTATTGTATCTTTAAAAAAAAAAAAAAACCATCAAGTATCAAAGAAGAAAACATCTGGAGTGTGAGGGTTAGTTCATTCGTGTGGTGCAAGAATAGTGGGCTTTGAGCAAAAGCTGTCTTATGTTGTGCATCAGTATTCTTAGATCCAATAAGTTATCTTACTTGTTCAGCATGAAAAAGAATTTTAAAGCCCTTTAAGCTAGAATATTATCAGAGGTATCTTAAGTTTATGAATGAGGTGCTTATTTATTGCATGTGGCCCTAGCGAGGTATATATACAGCTGAAATGTACAAAGATGTCCACAGTGCATTCTGGAGTAGGAAGAAGGCAGGCTTATAGGACAGCATACATAGTAATATATAGTTGATGCAAAATTATGTACATTGGATATATGTTTACATGCAGAGATAAATATGAAGAGCCATGAAAAATATGCTGGATTGTGGAATTTGGGCCTTATTTTACTTTGCTCTTTTCTATGTTTGAATTTTTAAAGTAAGCGACATCTTTTTTAAAATTAGTAAACTTATTAAAAATGTGATCTATAAGTTTTCCAATTTGTCTTTTAATCATTGTTTGTAAACTGATAATGTTCATTATAGAATTTGATCAATGCAGAAAAGTATAAATTTTTAAATGCTACCTTCAAATCCCACCACCCAGAAATAATTTTCATTAACTTTAGATAAACATCATTTCAAATATTCTACTGTCTGTACATATGGGAATAACTTTATAAAAACGTGATCATACTATATGTGCTGTTTTGAATCAGACATATTACATTTAATTTTACTTTAACAGAAAGGAAACACTGAAATGAAGAAGAGATTGCTGAACTTTAAATAAATGTTTTTTCACCTCAAGAGACATTGTCATTCATTCTTGAGTCAAGCTATAAAAACCATTAGCCTAAGTTGAAAGTTTCTAACTAAAGTTCAGTTGAAATTTTAGAACCTTAAAAGTTAAACTTAGTTTAGTTTCTAAGTTTTGTTGAAAGTTTAGTTTTAGCTTGATAAGACAATTTAGAAGAACCAAAGCATTTGGGACCAACACCAAGCTCTCCTTTAAGCAAGAATTATTTACTTCCATTAGACTTCTTATTCCCATGTGGATTAGATTCTAGTAATCTCTACATATGAATAATTACAGTATAATATATAAGAAGAGTCAGGCAGGAATTTATTTTCTCAATACTGCCAAAAACTTAATTGTGTCATGTTCAGTTAAAATTTTCAAGACTATAGCATAAATGTCAGACTTTAAGATACTGAGTAGAAGGGGGTAAGGGGATAGATAGAAAGGTGACATTTATTGAGCACCTGCTGTATGCTTGGTTCTTTCCCTTATGCCACACTAAGTCATGCCCCTCTGTCTCCAAAAATTATATATAAGGTGACTTTTCTTATCTAAGGCACCATATAAGAGAATGTGTGGGGCTGGCAAAAGGAAATAGAAGAGCAGTGCTAGCTAGGAAAGTAGAGACTAAAATGTAAACCGGGATTTAGTATGGGCCTTGGAGTTTGAACTGTGAACTGGAACTGTGAACTTGGAATTGTGTTCAAATCCCCACCTCACTATTAACTTACTTAGTGGATTTGGGTGAGCTACCAATTTTGAGCCTCTGTTTCCTCATCTGAAAATGTCTACCCTGCAAGGCAGGGCAATTATGAAGATGAAATGAAATAAGGTATGTTACCATATTTTGGAATATAGAAAAGTGATCCAAAAATGGTTGTCGTTCATAGTAATAACGGGAATAGTAAGCCAAAAAGAATAAGAAGAAAAGCATGTACCAAATAAACTGATATTTTGTTTTTATTTTTGTTTTTGTTAGAATACTCCATCTACTATGGGCTACACATCAACATGGATTTCTTCTCTGTCCCAAATCCGTGGAGCTGTCCCAACTTCCTTGCCACAAGGACTCTCACTCCCTTCATTTCCTGGGCCATTATCATCATATGGAATGCCCCATGTTTGTCAATATAATGCTGTGGGGGGGACAGGGTATCCAGTACAGTGGGTAGGAATTTCAGGAACAACACAACAGTCTGTAGTAATTCCTACCCAATCTGGGGGGCCATTCCAGCCAGGGATGAATTTGCAAGCATTTCCAACTTCACCAGTGCAGAATCCGGCCACAATCCCTCCTGGTCCCAAATGAGTCAGAATAGACAATGAAGAAAAGGGAGCTTTTTTTTTCCAGAATTATTTTCCGGACACCTAAGATATTAAAGTTTCTTCTTCTTGGGTTCTGCCATGTTTTTCCTCATTTGAGTTTACTTTTGACTGTATTTTTTTGTTCCAATGTGGTATTTGATAAAGCTCATCATTCTGTAGAAATGTGCGGTTTGCACATAGCACGCTGCACACATAAATGTTTTCACTTCAAATCCTATCCTCTTTGATACTTGATTTTTTAAAAATACCATTCAGAATGCTTTAATATGCTTGGTTTGAGCATTACCATTTCCAGGACACTTTCCATTCATTGCTGAGAAGCCCCCATTTTTTACTGCTGCTATCTGCAGCTGAATGACCCTTTTCTTTATCATGTGTAAAAATTACTTAGATTGATTCTTCTCAAATGTGGATGAAATGAGACCCTCCAACAGCCAGAATCTTATGGGATTCTTCACATATTTATCTTAGGTTTACCTTTCAAAGAAGGCAGGATTACCTGCTGCAGGAAACATTTTGGTGTGTAAAATTAGAATAACTTGTTAACCAGTATAGAACATGAGCCCATTTTAATGTGATTTTCTTCCCGTCATCACAGCGGTAGGAGTGAAGCCTTGTTTTGGGTGAGGCGGAAGGAAAAGAAAAAACAGAACTGTAACAGTTCCTTGTTTCTGCAGATACCGTTGCTGCTTTAGGATTTCAGTAATAATTCAAAGCAGCCATCTCCTTGTTTCTCACATGCACATTACATTGGTTTTGAGCATCTGAGAGGCATTGGTTTGGTTTGCATTCTTTTGCAAGGGATATATTGCAGCTGATATGAATCTCATGTTGGGGGAATCCTTGTATTCTTAACAAAGGGGATTCAAGTTACACCTCAATCCATTCTTCTGAAGTGAAATTTACTTGACACAGTAGGTTTTGAGACTTACACATGAAACACTGGCTTTACAGGGTTCTAAGAGATGTGGGGTATACACTGTCCTGCAGTGAGATAGTAGACCCTAGAAGGATAGTATTTAAGTTGCCCTGAGCTTTTTTTTGGATTACCATGTTTTAGTTGTTATAATTTTTTAGTATCTATAGTGTCTTAGATGATTTTAGGTCTTAGATGTGTTTGGCAGCCTCTTTAGAATCTGAGAGAGATCACTGTCAAGTTGCACTTTACTGGGTTTTATCCAGTTTTAAGAGGGGGGGTAATGTCAAAATGTACACCTTTGGTTTTTAAGAAGGTTAACTATAATAATCTTAAAGGCTGTTCACAGGGTTATCTAATGCTCAATGTGTAAAACCCAAATAGAATTCTTAAAATGGTATTTATCAACTACTAAGTATACATGTTCAAATTACTTACCTTCCACTCTGAAGAGTTCAAGGTCGCTTCTAGTATATACCTAATTAGGAGATCTGTCTACTGGTAAACATTCCAAATTGTTACCCAACATTTCTGTTAACATATTTTCTTCCATATTCCTCTAAAAATTGTACCCCATGGGCTTGCCAGGTATTGAGGAAAATTTAATGGGTGTACTTTTTCTTTGCACAGTCTACATTATGACATTCAGTACCCCTTTTCCAAAAAAAAAAAAAAATGTGTCTTATATTGCTTACCTGAGGATCACACCCACCATCATGAGGATTTTGTCACTATCATTTGGGGCATCTAGGGCAGCAGTTTGAGAACTGTTGTTGATAAGATCTACAGTTTCTCTTCATAGAACATACTCTGTTTTGGCTGAGTCTTTCCAAATCTTATGTACAGATTCTTCAAATTTATTCTACAGTATTGGTTTACAATCCGAAGTGATTTTAGGACATTAGTGTAATGCAGTTGCTTGCACTGCAATGTTTTCCATGTATATAAAAACAATGCTCCTAAAATCCATAATTCTTTAAAACTGCTAGTGTTTCATTACAAGAGTTGGCTTTATGTAATTACAGTGAGACATACAGCCTATAAAGTGAAAATACTGCAGGTTTTAAGATCCCTTCTTCTCTACTCACTTTTTTTAATTTTTATTTTTGAGTTGGAGTCTCACTCTGTCGCCCAGGCTGGAGTGCAGTGGCATTCTCACAACCACCACAGCCTCTACCTGCTGGGCTCAGGCAATCCTTCCGCCTCAGCCTTCCAAGTAGCTGGAACTACAGGCACATGCTACCATGCCCAGCTCATTCACTGACTTATTGTGGAGACGAGGTCTCTCCAAGTCGCCCAGGTTGGTCTCGAGCCCCTGAGCTCAGGCAGTCCTCTCACCTGAGCCTCCCAAAGTGCTGGGGTTACAGGTTTCAGCCACCGTGCCTGGCCAAGTCACTGTTTTTAAACAGTATACCCCAGGATGAAAAAAGCTCCATGGCTGACAAGTACAATTACATTTATTAATGTAATTTATTTACTAATGGCTGCTTTACATTATGTCCTGCCTTTTGCCACCACATCTGTTTTACATATAATTCATCATTCTTGTTTGCCTGCAGACTTTTGCAGTGCCTTGTAATATTTACAATCTTTTCAGATTTTTGCTGGAAAGAAAAGTAGTCTTCTAAAGTTTGAAGATGGTGAATAAGTGTACTGCTGTCTCCATGCTGACTGCAGTAGCTGGGTTAGCATATATGTTATGTATACATGATGTATATGTAACGTGTGTAAGTTTAAAAATACAGAAAAAAGTGAGTTTGTGCAGAAATGGAGAAAACAATGTTATTCTCACCACTGTGGGTTTTTATTTAAATTATTTTTTCCCATTAAATGTTTGATTCAGATTAGTCATTTTGACTGTAAATATTGGCTAGTTTTCTAGCTAAGCGTTTTGCATTATTTCATAATTTTGCTAAATCATATAATAGTGCTGTTTTCATCCTTGCTGAGGTACTTTTCCTCCCAGAAGTAACTAACTCTTGAGGGAAAGCTCAGAAATTCCCTTCTTACTTAACAAAGAGCCTTTTACCCATTTTCAAAAAACACACAAACCTGTCCTTTTCATTTTCCTTTTTGTAGAGGAGAAAAAGGTTGTACTTAACCATCCTGCTTGTAAACTTTATTTGGGGGATAGTCTGTATGTCCAACCACCATGTTTACTTCTCAAAGTGCAAGTCTGATGAATAGTACTGTATCTCCATATGTGGCAATGTGAACATTTCACCATGAAGTACCTGCTGCTATATCGTGAAGTTGGGTGTAACATCATAAGAATATGAAACCAGTATTGGTGTAAATCTAATGAAAATAACCATATGTATATTTGTAGCAGTCTTGAATCTCTATTTAAGGTAATTTGCTGTAATATAACATACCATTCTGTTTTTCATCCTTTCCTTGCCAATTTTATATCAAGCATGAATTCTAATGGTTTGACAGCAAAATTATCTGTGAAAGTTTAAAAGGCACTTTTCTGCTGTGATTTTTGGAATGAGTGTGAAGTGTTATGTACAGTATGATGGGATATATCATTTTAGAACCCCAGATTTAATTCCAGTCCAATTATTTTTGTTTATCTACCTCGTTTTCAGTACTGTTTTAGGTGCACAAGTAAACACTGCCTGTGAAACTTGCTTTTTTGCCTTGATTCTCAGTATTCACATTATAAGTCTGGTCTGCCTCTTTCTCCCAATGCTAACCATGAATTTGAGATGAGAGGAACCATGACTCTGCCACCAATCTGTGTTTAAGTGATGAGAGCCATGTGTCTCTGTGAAATAAGCTTTGGGGATTTAGGGGTGAGAACAGAGAAATAAATCCAACTGGTGACAATATAGGACTTAGTTGTAGGAGTTAGTTATAACATAAACAAATGGTAAGAAAGTACTGAATTAGACAGTCCAGTGCCTATAACTTTGCATTTTTTAAATTAGAGATGCATTTCTCATCTGTGTGCCTAAAGGGCTATGGGTTGAAATTGCTTTAACTACACAGTGACATATTAGACAAATCCTTCTGCAGTGGCCTGTCATTCAACATATATTAGCCTACTGCTAGGTATTTGCAGTGACTTTTTTTGTTACCTTAAAATGGCCAAATGCATTTAGTTGTAGTTGGTGGTCAGGGTTTTATATAACTTTACCAATCTCTGAAGTTTATGGAGGCATTGACTTTCTTCTTTGCTGTCTTTTCTGAGTGATGAAAACAATACGTTCCTTTTTCTCCCCTGAAAATTCAGCAGTTGTTTGTAACCAAATGTTTCTTATTTCACATTTACTGTATAACACTACCACATACTTAATATTAGTAAATACTGTATCACAGTCATCATGCATAAGTACATTCCTGAGGTATAGTTGCCACCAGTTTGGGATTCAGTTATTTCATCTTGTTTGGTTCAGAACAACTTGAGCTATTTGAGGTGGTGTGCAGACCATTTTCTAGAATAGATTGTTTGTTGGATCTGTAGTTTATTGAGGATTTATTTTTCCTCTTTGTTTAGAAGATAAACCAGAAAGGGGGGGTAGTGTGTAGAAAAGGCCTTTGATTTGAAAAGTGTAATTTCTAGGACTGAAATTTTTTTGAAAAAAGAATCTAAATTGTAAAATGGTGACACTCAAACTTGGTAAAACTCTTTGAAGTAAGATTCGTATGAAATCTTTATGGAGCCAAATGCTTTCAGGTCATTCTGGAAATCGTCTTTGTATGTTAAGGATGAACCCAAACATTGGTTAAGGACCTTGAAGGGGCCTGGGATGGTTACCAGGTTACAATAAAATTATTTTCAATGCAATAGCTAGAAAAGTGTACAAATCAACAGCTCCCATTCTGGAAGGTTTTCTTTTAATTAAAAAAAAAAAAACTTAATCAAGCAGGCTAAAAGTCAAGCAAGAAGGGAAGAGAGATACTGGGCTCTGAGAAAAAAATGTACCAGTGTAAAATAAACTCTCAAGTGTGTGCTTGTCATCCTCTAGTTTGTTTTAAGTTGCATTTCTTTTCTGCTGTAACTTAAGATTTGAGATTGAGGTTTGTGGTCCAGAACATACCTTCAGCAGATAGAGTGACTAATTGGAAAGTGCAGTTGTTCAAGGTCTGTCATGCTCAGTTACCCAAAGCTGTAATTTGTTTGATATGAATATTAAGCATGTAGACCTAGTGCAGCATGGGAGCCACTCAGGAAGTTTATGCAATTAATAAACTTTCATGCATAATTTACTATGAAGTATGCAGAATTTCAGCCACTTCTCTACACTTAACATTTAGTTGAATATGTGAACTCTCCTTTCTTAATTGGGGAATGTAGCATTATATAGATGTTGTTAAACTTCATTTTAATCCTTTCTGACATAGTAACTTTTTTTTTTTTTTTTTTGTAAACCAAGTGATCTGCCTTTCAGCAGTTGTCTGATTTTGGTTCTTTGAAACTGTGATTTTTATTTCATTTGTACCCAACCATTGTAAGTATTCTGTTTTGTTTCCTGGAAATTTTGTTTTGAAACAAAATAAAGGCTGTGTTAAATCAGTATGTTATTAAAATGCTGTCATAGTCACTCCAATCATCTGGCTTAAACTGGTTCTTAATTTACCAAATGTAATTTTGCAGATTTAGAAAATCAAGTCCTATAGATTATGCTGGCCTAAAAAAATGACCAAGCTGTATATTGCCTCTTGATTTACAGTTCCAACAAATTTTGAGTTGGACCTCTTCTCCACACTTGTAAAGGAGCCATAATTGGAACAGTTGCTATCATTTACTGAATACCTACTGTGTTAGTTAGGTTTTACCTGTGATAGTTTTAATACAACAATCGTATAAGATAGGTTTATTACTATCTCCATTTACAGTGAAAATTTGACGATCAGAGATTAAAGAATTTACCAGGTCCACATAACTAGTAAATATTTGGTAAAGCCTGGATCCAAAGCCAGGTCTGTCTGACTACACAGCTCATGGGGAAAACCCTAGGCCATACTGACTTTCAGATGTACTGCATGCATAATAAATCAAATATATTTAAAATTGGCTTTGATCTAATTATTAGCTGTTTTTAATGCACTTTTTACATGTCTTTAATGAAGCCGTATCCAGTGCTTGTTTCATAGTTTTAGAAGAATTGTGTGTGTATGGTGGAAGCAAGGATTCAAAGTGTACCCTGGGCACAAACTTACTAAGGAGTATTTCCTTTCATATTGATAGTGTTTATGGTCCACCTTTTGAAATCTTCCTTCCACATCTCTCATTCACCACTCTACAGTGACTTGGGAAACTCAAACTGGGTTAGATCACTTGCTCATTTGGTAATTTAGGTAGAAGAATCATGTACATGTTTATGTAAAGAAGAGCTCTGAAGGAAGAATAATAGGCCTAACAGAAATATTCAAGATTAGATGAGGATTTTAAAAGTGTTTTTAAAAATCTATTATCTTGATTTATTGACCCAATGACTGTGAGTCATTTTATCTTAGGTGATCCCTCAAAGGAAGCAACAAGGTACACAGAGGAACAAGCCTGGGGTTTTTGATTCACAGACTTCTCAAACTCCCATTTTCTTTCTTTCTTTTTTTTTTTTTGAGTTGGAGTCTCACTTTGTCACCCAGGCTGGAGTGCAGTGGCACACTCACGGCCACCTCAGCATCAGCCTTCCAAGTAGCCAGAACTACAGGCGCGTGCTACCACAACTGGCTAATTTTTGATTTATTGTAGAGACGAGGTCTTGCCAAGTTGCCTGGGCTGGTCTCGAACCCGCAGGCTCAGGTAATCCTCTCACCTCGGCCTCCCAAAGTGCTGGGATTACAGGCTGAGCCACAGAGCCTGGCCCATTTTGTCATTCCAGACCCACCCGGGCAACTTGGCAAGACCTCGTCTCTACAATAAATCAAAAATTAGCCGGGCGTGGTAGCGCACGCCTATAGTTCCGGGTACTTGGAAGGCTGAGGTGGAAGGATTGGTGGATTCCAGCAGGTCGAGGCTGCGGTGGCTGGGAGCATGCCACCGCACTCTAGTCTGGGCGACAGAGTGAGACTCCAACTCAAAAAAAATAAGTTTGTTGTGAGTATTAAATGAGATATGCAAAGGCAGCTACTCTTGTCCCTAATTTATTAACTGTACCTATTGTTAGATATCACTGGTGACTTTCACACTAAATTTGCACTTGGAAAATCAAACTGATTTAGAAATGAGCCCTGATTCTGATTGTAGTTAATACAGAGTCCAATACACCTGGATTTGTTCTAGCTAAACTTTAAAAAATTGCTTAACGTTTCAGCTTCAATTTTATCTGTAAAAAAGATATTACTTCAGTGGGATTGTTTTGAGACTGAATGAAAAAGCATATAAAGGGCTTAGCACTGTGCTTGGTACATAGGTTTGTTCAAATAATAATGACTACTCAAGAGACCTTACAGAAGAGAGGAGAAAACAGAGGTGACAAAACTGAACCCAACCTGGGGTCAGCATAGGCCTACTGGTGGAAGAAATCGAGCATTGGCCCAAAAGGTACAAGATGATATAATAAAGTCAGGTCCAGATAGGAGCTGGAACTTGGAATAAATGATGAGAAGGCTATCATAAAATTTTAGAACTGGAAAGGACTAGCTCACCATATGCATGTTACAAATGAAGAAATAGGCTCACAAATTTAACCAGCTTAGTGGTTTTCCACCCTGACTGCAAGTTAGAATCACCTGGGGAACTATTTTTTAAATAGTGTTTTGGATGCACAACAATATGAATATACTTAATGCTACTGAATAATACGCTTAAATGGTTAAGGTAAATTTTATGTCATATTTTACAATTTAAAAAATTGTAAAAATTAGTGTCTGTGTCTCATCCCTAGACTGTTGTTTTAAAAAGCTCCTCAGACCCGCCTGGGCAACTTGACGAGACCTCATCTGTACAACAAATCAAAAAATTAGCCGGGTGTGGTAGCACGCGCCTGTAGTTCCAGCTACTTGGAAGGCTGAGGCGGAAGGATCGCTGGAGCCAGCAGCTCGAGGCTGCGGTGGCCGGAAGCGGCCACTGCACTCCAGTCTGGGCGACAGAGTGAGACTCCAACTCAAAAAAAATAAATAAAAATAAATAAATAAAAAGCTCCTCAGGTGATACTGATAGGTGACTTGAGAACCACTGTCATTGTTTCTTTACTAATCGAACTACCTCCTTGCTATCAGTCAATTTCCTGATTCAAGAAACACAAGCAATATGGCAGTCTCACTAGGTTTTCTGATGAATCGTTTTCTGTAACTATGAGCTTATAGCCTCTGAAACAGGCCCCAAGGATTTGGGCGATAGAGAAAGCTAAGTGGGCCTCGCGCAGAACTGTTAGTTACTATAGAAGATTGAGTTTGATGTGAACTCTCCATACAACCTCTCCATACAATGCTTTTCTCCATTTACAAGAGCTATTTATTAGGTGCTTATTGTACCAGTTATTATGTTAGTGCGCTACAATGTCATTTGATCTTTACAAGCTTCTGAGGTATCATTACTGTCTCCCTTTTAAGCTCCCTGTCTTAAAAACTGCTATCTTACAGTAGCCAGCTTTCATTTCCTGGCATATAGTGGGAATATAGAAGTAAATTTGTTGAATAAATTAATGAGTCTCTATTTCACAGATATAGGAAGGGTTCAAGAGGTTAAGCAACTTGTTAAAGTTATACAACTAATAAGGAGTTGAATGGTATTGGAACCCAGATCTTGGCTCCAAAGCAAACTCTGAATCACGTTCTATGATATCTACTATTCCCTTCTGCTCTCAAGGCTTTGGCCTCTGTTATTCTTATGCTCTCTATTGCCTACATCCAGCATAAAGTTTCTCCGTACTATGTATATTAGGAATCTTGTGCTTAAGTCATAGAAACTCAATTTGAACAAGCAAAAAGCACGATTTATAAAGATGGGGGTGCTTCATAAAACCCAGGGATAATACAAATGGGCCTTTGTAACAAATGATCCAGGTATTTGCTGCCAGAATTTTTGCATCTCTCCTCCTCCAGCTCAATCTTAAATTCTCTGGGAAGGTAACTAAAGGATAGTTCCTGCTGCAATCATGAGGATAAGGTTAAGAAAAAGTGGTAGAAAAGGGCTGCTGCAGAGGCAGTCCAATAGATATTTACCTATAGACCTCTTGGCTGGCCCATAAACATATATGCCATTCTCCCTATATCTACAATTCCAAAAATGTGCACACCTAACATTAGCCATGGACAACTGCCGGCCGTTCCCAACTACTGCATTTAGCAGCAGTGGCATGGCACGGACATGCCCCTTCCTCCTCTAGTTCCTCTAGTTCAGTGACAATCTAAATGCAGCTCCTCTTGATCTTAAGTTTATCCTCTGATAAACTTAACTGCCACCAATATATCTAATAAGCAATGGCAGAGAAATAATTAGATAACCACAATCAAAATTCACTTTTAGGAAAGGAGGGATCACACCATTACTTGCTACCAGGTCCATTTCCACCTGGATAGGAATAAAAGAAACTACAGGTATAGAAAAAATTCATGGGGGTACCTGCATAATGAATATTTGTATACCTAATCCTGAATTGTACCCCACGTCTTTAAAAGAAAAATTCATGGGAGTCCATTTATTGACTCCCATTTATTAATTAGTCCGGACTTAGACCTAGGGTATTCTCTAGAAAAGCAGTGATTCTCAATCTTGAGAGTGCAGTTAGTATCACCTGGAGGGCTCTAGTAAGACCTGCAAAAACTCCATTCAAACTCCTGCACTGAGAGACTTAATCAGACTTTAGCATGGCTTCTTGGTAGCCTAAGGCCAAATCCCTGGGAAGATCCAGGCATTTTTGAATTCCTGTCAGGAAGAGCTGTCAAAAGAATTTACAGCTCTAGCCAACACCTGAGACTAGGACTCAGCCCTCCCTTTCTTGGAGCATTTACTATAAAAGGGCTTAGAGGCTGGGTGTGGTGGCTCACAACTGTAATCCTAGTACTTTGGGAGGCCAAAGTGGGAGGATCACTTGAGGCTAGGAATTTGAGGCCAGCTGGGCAACATAGAGACCCCATCTCTACCAAAAATAAGTAAATTTTTAAAAAATTTAAAAGTGTGAATCCTTTGTCCCTTTGAGATGTATATGTATCTCCTATAACTCAGGAGTGTTTCTCATGGACCTGAAAGCCTTGGAAATGTTATCATCAGGAAGGAAAGGTCTCCCAGTTCTCTAGGATAGAAATGTAACTTCAGTAACTGCCAGATAGCAGACACAATTGGCCTAATCACATTTATACTGACCAGCCTTCTGTCATTTTTCACTTCCCTGACTCTGAGTCCTCTCTCACTCTCCTTCTCTACTCCCTAATTTTCTCCTTAAAAGGCCCAGTCACCTCTGCAAACCTGAACAAAGTTCAGCTCTTTCCCTTACTGTCAGGAGTTACCAAATAAAATCTACCTCCACTGCTTAGCTTTAACTAATGTTACTTACACCAAAGATTTCTGGCCCTACACCTAGAGTTTCTGATCCTGGAGGTCTGGGGTGAGGCCTGAGAATTTACATTTCTAACAGTTTGTAGGTGATGTTGATGTATTGGTTCAGGGACAATTTTGAATAACTGCTCTGGCTAATCAATTATGACTCCTATTCACCTGATTTGATTTTTCAGCGATAGAGCCTCTTTGAAACCTAATTTGACTGCCTGTTGGTTTCATTGACAGGACTCAACTTGCTAATAACAAGTGCCAAGAATCTCTTTGAGTTTGGCTCTTTAAGGCTTCAGATTTGCTAAAGAGCCTGGATCATCCTGTTTCAGCTTCTGTTTGTTAGTATTCAACCTAAGGACTTGGCTCTTTCTCCCTGACATTCTGCTCATGGTCTTTACAGTTCAAGGCTGTTTGAAGCCTTTCTTTTCTGATGAGCCCTGGAAATGTTACATTTGCCCCTTCTCCCTTGCATTCCAGTTGAATGCATTTATAGGAGATATCATCACATTTGGGGAAGCTGGAGAACAAGGAATACTCCTTACGAGGCAGACACAGATAACATCATTCCAATTGCCTAGATGCCAGTTTTCTAATCAGTGAAACCTTTGACATGAGGCTGAGAGTTCGGCTGTAAGTCAGCAAGGCTGATAAATATATGATCCTCAGAAAAAGCAGCTATCTTGATACAAGGTGGGGGGGGGGGCTGCTGTTTTGAGTCCCAAGAGCATTAAGCAGCTGCTTCCCTGCCACACACAGAAAGCCAACTTCCTTCTTTTTTTTTTTTGAGTTGGAGTCTCACTCCGTCGCCCAGACCTGGAGTGCAGTGGCACGCTCCCGGTCGCCGCAGCCTCCACCTGCTGAGCTCCGGCGATCCTTCCGCCTCAGCCTTCCAAGTAGCTGGAACTACAGGCGCGCACTACCACGCCCGGCTGATTTTTGATTGTAGAGATGAGGTCTCGTCAAGTTGCCCAGGCGGGTCTCAAACCCGCGGGCTCAGGCAATCCACTCACCTCGGTCTCCCAAAGTGCTGGGATTACAGGTTGAGCCACCCAGCCCAGCCACCAACTTCCTTCTAATCAACTGATGCAGAAGATTGCCAATTTCTATCAGTTCCACATTTTAGGGTCTGTAATTTACACCCCATTTCTGGTGCCAGTTCTTGAATTAGTTAACATTCTTTTGATAATAGATTTCTTTCTTTCTTTTTCTTTTTTAAAAATAGGTATGAGGTCTCGCTATGTTTCCCAGGCTCATCTCAAACTCCTGGGCTCAACCACCCGCCTCGGCCTCCCAAATTGCTGGGATTACAGGCGTGAGCCACTGTGCCCAGCCTTGGCCATAAGTAGTTTCTAAGGCAATTCTATCTTAAACAAAAATAGAAATAGTAAGGATATGGGGTTGTCTCATAGACACCAGGGAGAGGAATTCCTCAAGAATGATCTGGCACCTAGAACTTGAACACAATGAAAACACTTTATCTCTCATCTCTGCTCTTCTCTGAAAATCTTTATTTTCTTCTCTTTCTATAGAACAGAAACTTCTGTCCCTCTGGTGGGAAAATTGACTGTTGACAGCTTCCAAGCTTTACTTTGAGAAAAGCTGATATCTGGTCGAATTCTCAATTTCTAGGGAATGAGATTTTGATTGTCCCAGGTTGGATTAGATGTCCACTTCTGGCCCAATAAGCTATCATTATAGGAACATGACAGTTTTTGCTGTAACTCTATAAATGGGGGAAGAGGAGAGTCAATTCCTAGAAAAAAGGGGGGGGTTCAGCAGACAATCTAACAGGTGTCCATTGTACTAGAGAACCTGAATTCCTTCCATTCTTCATCCTTTCAAACCATCGTAGTCTGTTTTTACTGCTGGTTTTCAAGAGTGATCTGTGTGCACTGCCTCACTTATTTATTTCCAGTCTGGTTTATTCTGTCTATTCTTCTTTTATGACAAATTCCTTTGTGTAGTTTGAAGTTTTTGTTTTTGCATCCTAATAGAGCATTCTCAGACCTCATTCACCTTGGTCATTCTTGGGTTCTGTGTTCTAACTCTGTATGCCATTATCTGCCACCTTTCAGTAAGTTCCAAGTCAGATATGACTACTACTCACTTCAGATTTTGTTTTCTGCTCGATTCCTGCTGAGTGGGCCATCAAAGCCAGAAAGAAGACAGGTGCTACATCAGTTTCATTTGAGAAGCATGCCGAAAACAGATTTATCATAAGATTATGACTTTGTGCAACTGAAATTAGAAACCTTGCAGCTATTTTGAAAAGTTCCTGACAAACTAATTCACAATGAAGTTTGGAAATCAAAGGTCCTACCCATAGGAAATAGTAGCTAAAAAAAAGGTACAACTTGTAGTTTAATTTGTATTGGTACTTATTTCCCAGATAAAAGAGACCCTGAGGGTAAGGGATATTCGGTTTCACTTTGTTTCTGCACTGCTTTGGGCAAATAAATAATGTTAAGTATCATCATTCCTAATTGGGGTCAATAACTCTTTAATTACTAGCTAAAGTAGAGTCCTACAGAAATGCCAGTGGTTATTAAGTTTCACATGTGTTCTTTCTTTTTCATTAAAAGCTATGCATATTTTTTCCCACTAAGTGGATAATTCTCCCTCCCTAGGAATTTTAGCTCACTCTAGCTGAATTCAATCTACTTTATTCCTTTTCCCATGATGCATCACTCCTCCCTCAAAATTCCTTTTCCTGGAAAAGTAAATAGCCTGAAGCGGCTCAGTGAGATGCAAGGTGTTGGGGTGCAAATCCTAAACACTAATCATCACGCCCGCTTCTTGTAACCCTGTGAGCTCTAGGGCTGGCCGGGGTGGTAGTCTAGTTTCCCGACTGCATCCCGAGACCACAGAGAAGACTACAACTCCCAGGATGCCCCTCCGTCCCGCCCCGTTCCCCCCTTCCTCCAGCTAGAAAGCGTGTACCATAGAGAAGACGAGGCAACATGGCTCCCGGAGGTGGAAGGAAGAGGCTTCACCCCTTTTAAAGCGGTGAAGAAGAGCGGTCGGAGAGGAGAAAAAGAGACGTGACTAGAGCCCGTCATCGCTTTTATCCTCCCAGCCTCTCCTGAGTCCGGTCGGCCTCACCCCTCCTCTCCACCCAAATCCAATTCGTGGTCTTCTCCCCTCCCCTCCCCTCCCCTCCCCTCCCTCATTCCCTCGCTCTCTCACCCCTCCCCTCGGGAATTTTTTTCCCGCCCCCCTCGCCCCCCGCGGAGTGCGCACGCGCTCGCCCCCAGCTTCGCGCCCAGATCGCCGCCTAGCCTGCTCGCGCAGCCGCTGTCTCGTCTGCCCACCGACGAAGCATGGGTGTCCAGGGCTTCCAAGAGTTCCTGGAGAAGCGCTGTCCCGGGGCCGTGGTGCCTGTGGACCTCCTCAAACTCGCGCGCACGGTTTCGCGCCAGCAGCAGCAGCAACACTTGCACCGCCAGCTGCCACCGACGGCAGCCCTAGCGCCCGGGGCTCCACGCGCCGCCAGGGGCTCCGCGCCTCTGCAACCGCCGCTCCCGCCCGCTGCCTTGGGTGCCTACTCCGGGGGCGCGGGGCCGACTCGGCACCATCACCCCGCTCACCATTTCCACCACCACGGCCAGACGCAGCCCGGGCTGCACCCTCCGCTGCCGCCTCCGCCCCCTCCGCTGCCCGGGGCCCGGGTGCTGGTGGACGCCGGCTCGGCGCTGCCGCGGCTCTATGGCGGCTACCAGACGGATTGGGTGTGTGGCGGCCAATGGAACGCCATGCTGGGCTACTTGTCAGCGCTGTGCCAGGCTTGTGCCTATCCCGGCGGCGACGGCCTGGAGCTGGTGGTCATGTTCCCCGGTGGCCTCGGCAAGGACCGGCTGGCTGAGTGGGGCCGTCGGTGCCAGGCCGAGCGGCAGACAGCGCAACTGATCGTGGGACACGTGGGCAACAAGGGCACCCCTCCACCGCGGGCCTGGTTCCTGCCACCGGCCTGCCTGAGCCACTGCGTGAGGCTAGCACTCATCCGCTTCCGGGTCAAGGTGAGGGAGGGGCCGGATCTTAAATAACACGCTCCACACCTATTCCCTCCCAACTAAACACCTAACTACCCACCCACTTACCTGCCTAACCACCTTCGACCATTTTATCCATCTACCCCTCCTTCATACTACTCCCTACCGATTCGTTCACCTACATGATCACATCTCTACTCATGTCATTCCAATAGCTTCCTTCACCTCTTACCCAATTGCCCTATCTCTAGATTTTAGCAGAATTTAGTCAGAATTTCTTCTGTAGCCTCACCCTTCCCCCGCTGCCTTCTGCCTTAAACTGAAATGCCTTTTCCCTGCGTTTTCATGTTAACATGTCTCATATCTCTTTCCACCCTCACAGCAAACAGATGTTAATTGGACACCTTTCTTCTCCATTTATTCCATCTTGACCCAATGCTGCTTTTTTACCCATCAGTCCACCCAGCCCTTTTCATTTCAACATGTTTCTGCCTCTTCCTGCCTTAGCCTAAACAAACAAAAACCCACTGAGTTAGTCACTGTTCAACAAATATTAACCCACTGCTCAGGGGTTTTAAAGACATGTGCAACATGGTTCCTGCCCTTGGAAAATCAAATGTATACACATGGAACATTTAATCATATAAATGTGTATGTGATTATGCTTTATTGTACACAGTGAGTATAGTATATGTTTGTATGGGGGTGTGGGGGGATATCTATGCAATGAAATGGTTAGGGGATGCTTCCCTGAAGAAGTTGGACCTCACCTGGGTTTTCAGGGATGGATTGGATTTGAATGGGTTGAGGGTTTGGTAGAAGATGCTTTAAGTGGGAGGAAGAAAATAAACAGAAGCAAAAAGGAACATCAAGTGTGTTACGCCCCATGGGCACTTAAGTCCAATCTGCATGTAGTTGAGTCACTGCATATGGGGCCTGGAGAACAGCTTGGCAGCATCCCCAGTTCTTGGCACCACTGCTATTGTTCTGTTGCTTTCCCATACTCTTAAGTTTCAAGTTCCTACGTGTGGAGAATAGCAAGGCTTGTGAAGTAAAGGAGGTGAAGAGGAAGAAGAAAAAAGCAGTACAGGATTGGGTAGGATGAAACCGCAAACCCATTTCCACAACCAAGGTTCTAGGAGGTTGTCCTCACAGGACAGGGGATTGTGGGAATCACAAACTAAAGAAGTGGTGTCGGGTGGAGTAATGAGGAGGAAGGAAATTTTCACTGAGATTGAAAGACCTACATAGAGAAGCTTGCAGTGGTTATAGAGCTTGTGGCTAGAGTCCAGTCATATTAGACTCCTAGTGCTCAGCATCGAGTCTTTGCCTAGGCTGGATAGATTAGAGTTTTTAATAATAAAAAACCCAATCATGAGCTATCTCAAACATGCAAAGTAGAAAAAAATAGTATAACAGACACCCATTTGCTTGCTGTCCTGATTGAATATTTTAAAGTAATTCTTCAATCCCAGCCATTCTTTCCATTTTGTTTTCACTGCTACCACCAGGCTTTAGGGGCTTTTTACCTCATTGTCATTATTAACCTGTTTGCTGGCAATAGTGACTACATCAGTGGAATGTTTGCTATGTGCCAAGTGCTAATCTATGTGCTTTTTAAAAAAGTTAGGTATTATTTGATTTTCACAATAATCTCTGAAGCAGTATTATCTCTGTTTTCCAAAATGAGGAAAATGAGGCACAGAAGGTTTAGAAACTGCCCAAAGTCACCAGCAGCAATAAGTGGCAGAGCTGGGACTTGTGCCCATGCAGTCTGCTTCCAAAGCTCATGCTTTTAACAACTGTGCTCTAAGATGAATCTAAAGTGCTACAGTGATTAGATCATTTTCACACTCAGCTAAATTCTTCCCTGGCTCGATAAAGACAGGTTCCAGTCATTCACTTATTTTATTCTTTTGCTGAATGCTTGCTGTGGGCTAAGTACTACTGTGGTTGCTGAGAATTCAGGGGTAAATAAGGGGATTCCTATCCTCAGAGATCAGCGCTTAGTAAAAGAGACAGATGGAAAGTTGCAGGTGCTGTGCACTAATTGCAAATGATGAAAAATGCCCCTATAGGGGGCATGGTTAATTCTGGGTGACAGAGTGTAAGTTGGGAAAGGCTTCACTGATTAGTCTAAGCCATGAAGAGGGCTAAGGATAGTTCAGATAGTGAACAAGTGTTTGGAGACCTAAGCAGCCATTTGTGAGCTCTGAATAAATTTTGATTAGAGGCTGGCAGAAGAGTTGAATACTGAGTATGTATGGGTTTGTGGTTTCCAAACATTTTTGTTCATCCACATTATTAGTCAAAAGTTTTGAGAAGCAGCCCTAAGTAGAAGATATTCCTGTCATACTTCACCACACAGAGTCTCATTTTAAAAATCCCAGCAGTTCATCAAAAAATAAGATGGATTGGATAGATGGATGAATATGTGATAAATCAGGTATAGCAAAAATGGAAGAATTGCAGTGGAGATGTTCACTGTAAAATTATTTCAACTTTGCCATATGTTAGAAATTTTTCATAATGTTGGAAAAAAAATTCCCAGCAGTCTTCTTCCGTCCTTAGAACCACTGGGGGATATATGAATCTTACTTCCCATGCTGGATGACTATAAACAAACTCTGGTCTTTTCATAATCTCCATAATGTCTTGTGTACTTTGGGTGCAGGATACCTTTTTTTTTTTTTTAGCCTAAATGAGTAGGTCCATGTTCCTAAGAAAATGAATTGTAGGAGTGACTTGTTAAAATTGTGTTGTGGTATGACTCATAATAGAACTAAGACTGGCTCCAAATTGCATATCTAAAGTGTCTATTGATGTTATAAATGAGTGAAGTTCTCCCTCTTGGTTCTAGTCAGTGACTTTTTTGTTGTTTTTGGAGTGATGAAGAACTCCCTGAATTGTGGCA
This sequence comes from Carlito syrichta, assembly GCF_000164805.1. NCBI lineage: Eukaryota > Metazoa > Chordata > Mammalia > Primates > Tarsiidae > Carlito > Carlito syrichta. Next base: position 162,804 of record NW_007250271.1, read on the forward strand.
CAGACTTGAAAGGTATTAATAACTGATTGTGGTTTCCCTTTTCAGATGAGTGTTCTACTATCTTGAAGGTGGCAATTTTTCACTTGTATTATCTGCATGCCTATTATTTCTTTTGATTGAATGCTAGTGCTTCAGAACAAAGCCTACTACTGTATCTCTCCCTCCTTGGTTTTGTTCTTCAGGCTAGAGCACAAGATGGTCCTTTATTCCCAGTCTAATTTTCATTTGTGATAGAGGAAGTAGAGGTGGAAGGATTAAATGATAGATAAGTTACTGGATTGTCTGTTTACCTTTAGACAATTTAGGACTTCTCATGAAAAAGTTCAGTGCATATTGTTGGGATGAATTTTATAATTTGGTTGGTTTCATTTATATGCTCTGCAAACCTTTGTGAATGGTAATCACCAGTAGCAGGAAAATTAAGTAAACCCACAAATTGCTTGCCTAATCTCTTCCTCATGGTCTCACAAGTAGAGCAACCTAAAGCAATTTTAGATTGTGATTCAGGATATGATGTAGGGTGATTAAGGGGATGAATACTTTATTTTAATGGTTAATGTATACTATAAATAAAGATAATCAGCACATCAACCCCACCGTTTCACAGCTATAATTTTTTAGAGTGGGTCCAATTAGAGAAAAAGTTGTTGATTTAAAGAAAAATATTAAATTGCAGTACTTGGCAGAAATCATGTTGGTGGTACATGGATAACCAAACTTTGAGAAGTCTGACCAAGAGCTGATGTCATTTTGTGCTTTGGTTCTCTAGAGTACATTGAAGTAATGGCTGCTGTGCCTCCTGATTGTTTACTTATCCTCAGTCATGGACATTCTGAAATGTCAGTGACTCTTCTAGGGGCTCTAGTGGTGGCAAACAATCATAATAGTAATTACTGCCACTTCTTCAGCAACAAGTTGTATATAAAGTGCTTTATAAACAAAATATAAACTGTCTCATTTAGGCCAAGCATGGTGGCTCATGCCTGTAATCCTAGCACTTTGGGAGGCCAAGCATGGTGGCTCATGCCTGTAATCCTAGCACTTTGGGAGGCCACGCTGGAGGGTTACTTGAGTCCAGGAGTTTGAGACCAACCTGGGCAACATAGTGAGACCTCATCTCTACCAAAAAAAAAAAAAATCAAGAAATTATCCGAGCATAGTGGTGCACACCTGTAGCCCCAGCTATTCAGGTGGCTGAGGCAGAAGGATTGCCTAAGCCCAGAAGGTCGAGGCTGCAGTGAGCCATGATTGTGCCACTGCACTGCAGCCTGGGTGACAGAGTGAGACCCCAAATAAAAAATAAAAATAAGCCAGGTGTGGTGGTGTGCGCCTGTAGTTCCAGCTACTGGCTGCAGTGGCTGTGAGCATACCACTTCACTCCAGCCTGGGTGACAAGAGTGAGATTCCAACTGAAAAATAAATAAAAATAAAAATTCTCATTTAATCCTTACAAACTTGCAAAATGCATGGTATTCTTCCTATTTTACAGTTGAATCACTGAGATGAGGTAAAATGATTTTTCCTTGGTCTGGGAACTAGTAAGTGGTGAATAAGATTCTTGTTCTAGGTTTATATTGCTCAAAGTCTCCTTCGACAATCCCGCCACCCTGTGTCCTTATTGTTTATTTTTGTGTAAGATTGTACATTTTATTGGCTAGATCAGTGGTCCCTA
>NW_007250271.1:164495-178960 GCF_000164805.1 Carlito syrichta
TTTTTGGCATCAGGGACCTGTTTCATGAAAACCAGTTTTTCCACGGGGGGCGGGGAGGGGTGGGTAGGAGGGATGTGCAGTCAGACCTCACTGCTAATATTAATCTGTGTTTGCAGCCACCTCCCAGCGCTACCATCACCACCTCAGCTCCACCTCAGCTCATTGACATTAGTTTCATAAGGTCCACACAACCTAGATCTCTCGCATGTGCAGTTCACAATAGGGTTTGCACTCCTATGAGAATCTAATGCTGCTACTGATCTGACAGAAGGTGGAGTTCTGCTCACCCTCCCCCTCTACCTTTTGCTATACAGCCAAGTTCCTAACAGACCATGGACCGGTACTTCCACCCAGGAATTGGGGACCCCTGGGCTAGATAATGTACATAGACACATAAAGAAGTTCAATAAGCAGATTTATTAAGCACTTAGTTTGTGCCAGCATTGCTAAATGTACACTACTACCAATACAGTAAGCTAAGTGCCAAGTGTGTTAGTCACACAGTGATGTTATAGGAATTCAAAAGTAGCAATTCCTTTCTTTTCTGCATTTTCAGTCTCTTCTCTCTTATTTCTTTTACTTACAGCATATACAAATAATCTTTAAAAAACAAAATATCCCTTTTACTTTGCAATTCCCTAGAGTCATTATCTTTATCCCCTTTCTTCCCTTTTCACCATCATATTTGAAAAGGGTGACTATTAATTCCTATTCACTAGCCTGCTGCCACTTTCCATATGTGCCACTCTGAAACTGCCACATATATTTCCATTCTTACCCTTTCTTGGTCCTCTTTGAGATAATTGACATCATCCTATCCTTCAAGTCATCCTATCCTTGAACTGCCTTCCTTGGATTTCTTAATCCCACTCATGTCTGATTCTCCTTATAAATCTCTAGTTCTTTCTCCTCCTTATTCATCGTCCTCTGCCTGCTTCCTTAAATGCTGGTGTTCTCAAGGCCTCTGTCCTATTCATATTCTTCTTCTACATTCATTTGCTGATCGATCTCATCCATTATTATGGCTTTAAGTATTAATTATATTCTGATGATTGCTATAGCTCTCTCTCTACCCCTAGCTTCTTTCATGAGCTTTTAACACATCTTTTCAGCTCTCTACTACTCAATGTTTTTTTTTTTTTTTTTTTTTTTTTTTTTTTTTGAATTGGAATCTCACTCTGTCACCCAAACTGGAATGCAGTGGCCGCTCCCAGCCACCGCAACCTCCATCTGCTGGGCTCCGGCGATTCTTCCGCCTCAGCCTTCCAAGTAGCCGGAATTACAGGCACGTGCTACTATGCCCGGCTGATTTTCAATGTCTTTTAAGTCACTTAAACTGAAAAGTATCCAAGATAGAACTCATTATCTTTCCCCCAAAACTTGTTACACTTCTGATATTGTTTCTATGAATGGTGTCTTTCATTTGTTTCAATCTAGAAACCATGGATTCCTCTCCTGTCACTTCCCACACTCACTTGGTCATCAAATCCTTTCAGTTTTACCTCAAAAATATTTCCTAAGTCCAGCTACTTATGTCTGTTTACACCCTCGCTGGCTGTAGTTCAGGCTGCCAGAATTTCTTATCTGAACCATGAGAACAGCCTCAACTTATTTCCTTACCATAACTTCTCAGGACACTACCTGCCACAGTGGTCCCAGTAATACCTTCCTGAAAACCAAAGCTGACGCCTGTATGCCCAAAGATGGGGCTGCTTTTGGCCTGCCCTACCAACTCCAAAATTGTCAGCATGGCAGACAGTGCCTTTCACAGTCTGATCCCAACTATCCAGACTTACCTGGTGCTCACCTCTGTCCATACCTGTCCCAACCATTACGAACTATTTTCCTAGGCATACCATGTCCTCTCTTAGTGCTTTTCTTCCATCATTTCTTTGGTTCTTTTCCTTCCTTCCTTCTTCCTCCTTCCTTCCTTCCCTTTTTCTTTCTTTCCGTCACAGAGTCTCACTCTTGCCTAGGCTGGAGTGCAGTGGCATGATCATACTTCACTGCAGCCTCGAAACTCCTGGGCTCAAATGATCCTCCTGTCTCAGTCTCCCAAGTAATGGGGCTTACAGGTACATGCCACCATGTATCTGCAATTAAATTTTTTTTTTTTTTTTTTTAGAAACAGGGTCTCGTTATGTTGCCCAAGCTGGTCTCAAACTCCCGACTTCAAGCAGTCCTCCTGCCTTAGTGTCTCCCAAGTCACTGGGATTACAGGCATGAACTACATAGTGCTTTTCTTACGTTATCTTCACCCTTGCATAGTAAATTCCTACTTGTTTATGCTCAAAAGTTATCATTATGAAATCTTTCCCAGTTAACCTCTGCCAGCTGTGATGAATGATGCCTTCCCTTGTGCTACCAGAGTACTCTGTTGATACTTCTCTCATATTTTTTCTCTCTCATAGTATTTTCAAATCACTTTATACTTCTCTTTCAAATGAGTTCCAAGGGGCTAGGGATTTGCTTTAGGATTTGGCATATTATATACATTAGTGTCTTGACTGACTGAATCACTGTAGAGGGCTTTAAAGGTCATAAGGAATGATTTAGAACCAGTGTTGTATGGTGTTATATAATAATTCTATGTAAATCAACTCAGACTGCAAATTGAATTGCCAAACTCCCGTTATTCAGGGGTAAGTTTTGTAGTTGTTTAGCAGTGCATTTATAGAATATGTGTGAGGTATGCTGGGTACCTCATATATATTCATTATGTTATTTAATCCTCATAGCCACCCATAAGAATAGGTATTACTCTCTATTTTTTATAGCTAAAATAATAACAGGCTCATCGTAGTCACTGGCTCAAGGTTATACTGCTAGAATGTGGTTAGACCAAGATTTGAATTTAAATATATGTGACACTAAAATTCTTTAATGTATCTGAAAACAGTATAGTTCCATTTTTTATAGTTGTATTTTAGGAACTTTTTCCAGAACATTTTTTCTTACATTTAGTTTGTGTAGCATGATGGCTAACAGCACAGATGTTGGAGGCCGACTATGTGTGTTTTGTTTGTTTGTTTGTTTGTTTTGAGTCAGGGTCTCTGTTGCCCAGGCTGGAGTACAGTGGCACAGTCATGGCTCACCACAGCCTCAACCTCCTGGGCTCAAGTGATCCTTCTGCCTCAACCTCCCGAGTAGCTGGGACTAAGGCGTGTGCCACCATACCTAGTTAATTTTTAACTTTTTTTGTAGAGACGAGGTCTCACTATGCTGCCTAGATTGGTCTTGAATTCCTAAGCTCGAGCAGTCCGCCTGCCTTGATCTGCCAAAGTGCTGCAATTACAGACATGAGCCACGGCTCCCAGCCCAACTACCTGGTTTTAAATCCTACTTCTTTTACCTCGTTATATAACCTTGGACAAGTTAACTTCTTTATATGGCACATAGTATATGCCATATAAATGCCAGTTACTATTATTTTTACCAAAATATCTTGTGTGCCAAATAAGTTGGACGTTGATCATCTAACTCTCATGCTTTAAGCCTAGCATGGAGTGGCATGCAGGGTCCCTCATGATATGCCTAAGCTTCATTTCACCTCACTTTTCTTATCAGGAAGATAAGTGCTTTTCAGTTCAATTAACATTTTTTGAGCATCTCCTCTGTGCCAGACACTGTGCTAAGTACTATGGACAATAAAATTCATCTATTCGACCTATATTTATTGGACTCCTACTGTGTGCCAGACAGAATTCAAGATCATGATGATAAAGCAAGTGACTAAAACAGATTTCTGAGCTCATGAAGCATATATTCTAATGGGGGGACAGATAATAAACACAATAAATAGATAAAATATTGTAGATAGCATAATAAGTGCTGTAGAGAAAGATGAAGTAGGAAAGTGAGATGAGGGGTGCTGAGGTCAGGAGTATAAAACATGATACTCTACCCCTCCGGGAGCTCACAGTCTTATAGAAATAAGTAAGAACATATTTACAGTATAAGCCCCCAGGATAATTACTTTAGTCATTGTCATAGGCCCAAGTATATAACCAATAGAAGTGGCAGAACCAAGATTTGCAAACTAGACACCAAAACCCTTGCCCTTTCATGTATATCACATAGGAAATTACAAAGGTTATGGCAAAGGTAGCAAACCGGCAGCCCATTGGCCTCATGTCATCCATATATTTTTGCATTGGCCTACACATTTCTTTTTATTTTATTTTTGAAATAGCTTCATTTATTTTTTGTTTTTATTTATTTATTTATTTATTTTGAGTTGGAGTCTCACTCTGTCGCCCAGACCTTCCGGCCACCGCAGCCTCGACCTGCTGGGCTCCGGCGATCCTTCCGCCTCAGCCTTCCAAGTAGCCAGAATTACAGGCATGCGCTACCACGCCCGGCTGATTTTTTGATTTATTGTAGAGATGAGGTCTCGCTGCCCAGGTGGGTCTCGAACCCACGGGCTCAGGCAATCCACTCACCTCAGCCTCCCAAAGGCGTGGGATTACAGGCTGAGCCACCGAGCCCAGCTAACTTCATTTATTTTTATTGATCAGTAGTGTTCACCAGGATCTGAAATCAAATAATGTGTTTGGACTGAACATTAAGGCATCGTCTAGTTGAATGATTTTAATTTCCTGCTGTCATTTAACTTGCATGATAGAAGCATAGTTTTGTTTTTTTTTTAACAAGTGTTAATTTGTTTTTAACCTTTAAAAATTATGAAATGTTTCAAAAAAGTCTGACTTTCCAACTACTCTTGAAATATCAGACTCTGGCAATACTGGTTGTCCCCATGTGGTGAGCCACATGGTCTTCATTTATTGATCTCCACCACTCCATGGTATCTCCCTGACACAGTGACCAAATGCCACTTGTCATTCATGGTAGACATCTTCTACAATGGCTACCAGTGATTCCTACCTCCTGGGATTCACATCCTTGTGTAATCTCCTTCCACCCCAGGTGTATGGGCTGGACCTGTTGATTTGCTTCTAATGAGCAGACTACAACAAAAGCCATGGGATGTCACTTCTAAGATTAGGTTATAAAACACTGCAAATTCCATCTTGTTTGCGCGCGCTCTCGCTCTCTTGCTCTCTTGCTCTCTTGCTCTCTCTCTCTGGCTCTTTTTGCTTGATTACTCTGATGAAGCAAGCTGCCATGTTGTGAGCTGTCCTATGGAGAGGCCCACAGAACAAGAAACTGAGGGAAGCCTCTGACCAACAACCAGGGAGGAACTTGAGGCCCTCAATCTAACTACAACCCACAAGGAACAACAACCACATGAGTGAGCTTGGAAGAGGATTCTTCCCCAATCGAGCCTTGAGATGACTGCAGCCCTGAATGACACCTTGATTGCACCTTGAGAACCTGAGCCAGAGGACCCAGCTAAGCCTTGCCCACAGATGTGAGAAAATAAATGTTGTTTTAGCCACTAAGTTTTGGGGCTAATTTGTTACACAGAAATGGATAACTAAAACACCATCGGTTGTTGTGCTTGTCCTTTTTTTATAGTTGTTTTGATGAACATGAAATATTTCTTGTACCCACATTTGTGCAAAGTGAAAATAAATAAATTTTTTTATGCAAGAGGGTCACATATCTAAAGAAGAACAGGAGAGAGCCTATTTCTTTGTGGAATTGATGAATTTTCCTATATTTCTAAATAAAATTTGTTGAATATAATTTTAGATACCATTTAAAAATAAACCATTGTAAGAAATATGATCGGGATACAAAAATGAGTGCAAAAATGAAGAGAACTTTAAAAAGGACTTGGAATTTCAACAGGCTGTGTTTTTGAATACAGAATAAGTGATACTGCCATGAAATGCAAGTATGTATCATATGAGAAAAATTCCAGGACTTGAAAGCCTTTTGTATGTTTGTGGTAGTTTTGTAAAAAAAAAAAAAAAGTATCTGTTGAGTAGTAGAAATTACATCATAAACAAGCATTTGCAATGGTTGGAAATACTATTGCTCAGGATGTTAATGATTGGTGGCTTAACATTTTTGTCAAGAAGGTAAATTATTTGTGGAGTTTTAGATAGAAACTGGTCACAACAGATAAAACCACCACCCACATAGCTACACATTTGGATAAATGCCTAATAAGTAGCTCTCAAATTATGGTCCCTAACCAACAGTAAGCACTGTGCCACCTGGAAACTTGTTGGAAATGCAAAATTCTCAGGCCCTACCTCGGACTTACTGAGTCAAAAACTGAGAGTGAGTCTTGTTAGTCTGGTTTAACAAGCCCTCCATCTGATTCTGATACATGCTAAAATTTGAGAACCACTGCACCTAGATATAATTCATGTGTTAGTAATTTTGATGCAACCTAACTCACGACTTGCAGCTTGTCACAGGTACATCTGGAAATACCTGGATTTTGTATGTTCAGAAAAGTCTTGAAATTTTAAATATCAGTTGGTCAGAATTATTTTTTAGATTAGAAAATATAGTTTATTTAAAAGTAAATTAGAGAGAGAAAATTCACCTCCCCAAGGCGGGGGAGGGGGGCGGGGGGGGGGCGACAAAGCCCAGAAGCATGGAGACAGCCGTAGCTAAAAGGGCCACACAGAGTCTAGCAAGGCGATGACTGTCAGAACTATTAAATATGACTACAGATAGTGCTTCTGCAGTAGTGTTAAACTGTCGGACTTAGGAAATTTCAGTTTTAGTCAGAAACTCTCCAGGGTCCTAAACTTAAAGCTGTTCACTCTTCAGGATTCCCTTTGTGCTAAAAAGTTCAGAATTAATCAGATCAGGAACTAGTAAATAATATTGTGGTTTGCACCAAACATAGCTGAATACTTTGGTAAATTATTAGGTGCATGTTACAGAACTCTGCCCTATTATATTAGAGGTTGGTTGGCTTAGTTGAGGCATGCTACTCAAGATACTGAAAAAAATTACTTGTTTGGCATCCAAAGGGCATTTAGCACACCCACAAAGATTGAAATAAAATATTTGACTTGTTTGGTTGACTTTACAACTCATCTAGCCAATATGAATAAAAACAGGGTTGTTATCTTCACAAATGTATAGTTGTATTTGCTTGTTCTAGCAAAATTATTCCTTTGGGAAACTCATTTGGCAAGAGATAAACTGGTTGACTTTGCTGAAATTGGTTTCCAAGAAATGAAGGTAATGACCTTAATTGCATCCCATAATTGTTGAATTCCAGAAAATGTTCTCTGATATTATAGTTATGAAAGTTTGTTATAGTTAGCCTTTCTCAGTTTTCATGATATCTGAGAGATTCAGTGGAGATACTGAATTACCTTGCTATGGTACTGAAAATGACACATGATGTCATTGAAATTCCAGAATTCTACAAATATCTTGGGAGTAGTTACCATAAATATAAAAAACACTGTACCAAACATCTGAGTTTGGAAATGCCTCCATTTCTAAACAGCTGTTTTCCACTATGAAATAGGACCAGATTAATCACCCCCAGTGAAAGGATTCAAGGCTAAATTCTGTACTGCACATTGTAACACAAAAATGTTAGACCTAACGACCTTTTGCCTCATAGAGGCATCGGCTTCCAGTTCCAGGTCAAAGGAGAATAAACTATTAAAAAAAGTAATGATGAGAATTTTCTAGTTTTTCACTTGTGTTTTTAATTTAAAATGTAAACTGCAATATTAACACCCGCAGCTTAATTGCATTTTTGGAAATTAATTTTTCTTTTCTCAGCCTCTTTCATTCATTCATGTCAGCTGCCAACCACCTGTAAGCATTTTCAGCCTCTGGTTCAAGGATGCTTAGAAATTTCTTGCCATCATTGTTTCTCTGTAGTTCCTGTCCTCCTTTCTAAGGTAATTCAGAAGCTCTTTTGGACTCCTGTTTTCCTCTCATTCCTAAGGATACTTTTCATCAGATCTTTGGACTTTTCAATCCTGAAGATCTGCTTTGGGCAGAACAACTGTCTGTTCTATTCTGTCTCAAATGATGTCTGAGGACTTCTAGGCAGTAGTACGTACCATAGACTTCATCTTTGCATAACAGACTATGATTTATTTTATAACTACCTCTTTAGAGCTTGTGTGCAAAGTATTTCATGTAAATCAGGTAGAAATTAGCTAAATCTCCATTTTACAGATGAAGAGGCTAAGTTACCTGCCTATAACTTGTCCCCATTCAATTGGAGCATATGTAGGTCCCTTGGATGCCAAAGCTCCTGCTGTATACACTGATTACAAAAGTTAATCTCAAGGTGTGGTCTTCAGCCCACAAATGAGTCACAACAAATATTTTAGAAATCTAAATTTTTCCTTTGGTTCTTACATGTGATGAAAGGTTTCACCTACAGAAATGGGCTGGCTCCTGGCAGCCTAAGAGTAACTAAGGGTGCTAAAATTGGATAGTCACAAGTTAAAATGAGCACATTAATAATGTGCACTGAACACTGGATTAGTATCCTACTACCTCCAGCTTGATTATCTATTTCATGGCAAGTGCTGTACCATGTATGTGTATGTAGGTTATTAAAATTCCTACGGTTGGGAGGGAAGGCCACTTTATCATTGTTACTTTGAGTTGGCTATGGCTTTTCATTGCTATTTTTATACTTTATTCTTTAGCTTTGTGATTATCAATCTAGTCTCTTAATGACTGTTTGAACTCCACAGTGTGTATTGATGCATATTTGCATCAATAGGAGTTTCAGTCTGTAGTTATTCAGTAATTAGAGTTCAATGCACATAGGCCTTGCAGTTGAAATGTAAGTCATTCATATTTCTGTTTGCTAAAGCAGGTTCAAATATCCATCTCCACCCTTGAATTTTCTTATAAGGTGATGCTTCCTTGTTATCTTTGATTTCTTTTTGCCCTGGAATTGAGAGCAGGTGGTGAAGGTAGATCACAGAACCCTGCTGGAGTCAGACACTAGTTTGGTATATTTAACATAGTAGATGGAAGTGAGGCCAGTATCCCAACTGAATATGGGACAAGCTAGAGAAAGTCAAATACTGCAGAGGTTAGAAAGCAGTATTGCCTCTGGTTTGAAGTTACTTAAAATAACAGCACTCTGGTCCAGGCAAGGTGCTAGAGAGGTGCTGTAACATAATTCTGCCACTAATGGGCTCACAACCACATAGTTATTCATTATGCCCTTGTGTTTATTATATTACATGTGAATTGATCTGAGATTACTATATGTCCAGTTGCCCTTATTTGAGAAATAACATAATTTGATGAAAAAAGCATTATTTTGAAGTGAAACCTAATTGGGTTCAAATCCATGTTCTGCCATATTGCTAACTGTGATTTGGGGCAAGTTTTCCAAGTTTCCATTTTTCCTGCTTACAAAAAGGAAGAGAAGAGGAATTAATGATGTAATACCTATTTCACAGAGTTGGAAGGATAAATGAAATATGCTTAGCCCAGTGTGTGTCTTGAAATATTAATTACTACAATGTCAGTTCTGTAAGGGCAAGGATTCTCTTGTTCACTGCTGTGTCTCCACACCTAGATCAGTGCCTGGCTCAGTAAATACTGGGTGAAAGTTGAAACTGTTTGTTGATTGCCTACCCGTTGTGAGTGTACCATGTGCTGGAGATAACAGCAGTGAACAAAACAGATAACAAAAAAATCCAGCTTTGCCGGGCTCCGTGGCTCAGCCTGTAATCCCGCGCCTTTGGGAGGCTGAGGTGAGTGGATTGCCTAAGCCCGCTGGTTCAAGACCTGCCTGAGCCCGTGGGTTGGAGACCCACCTGGGCAGGCGAGACCTCATCTCTACAATAATTCAAAAATTAGCCGGGCGTGGTAGTGCGCGCCTGTAGTTCCGGCTACTCGGAAGGCTGAGGCGGAAGGATCGCCGGAGCCCAGCAGGTCGAGGCTGCGGTGGCCGGGAGCGGCCACTGCACTCGGGTCTGGGCGACAGAGTGAGACTCCAACTCAAAAAAAAAAAAAAAAAACCCAGCCTTGAAGTTTACATTCTAGTAATTAATAATACTCATTGTTTAGTTGCAAATATTCTTCAGATAAAATATGTCTGAGCTGGGCGCGGTGGCTCAAGCTTGTAATCCCAGCTCTTTGGGAGGACGAGGCAAGAGGATTGCCTGAGCTCAGGGGTTGAGACCAGCTTGGGCAACTTGGTGAGACCTCGTCTCTACAATAAATCAGAAAATGAGCCAGGTGTGGTAGCATGCCCCTGTAGTTCTGGCTACTTGGAAGGCTGAGGCGGAAGAATCGCATCGCCGGAGCCCAGCAGGTCGAGGCTGTGGTAGCCGTGAGCGTGCCACTGCACTCCGGCCTGGGCGACTGAGTGAGACTCCAACTCAAAAAATAATAATAATAAATCTGAAAATGAGGCAATATATAAAATGGGGATTATGAGCTCAAGTTCAAGAGAAGTTTGGAACACCTATCCTTTCTGGTCATTTGGTCCAATCTCCACCTACCAAAATCCTGATTTGGGGAAACATTTGAAAGCCACTGCTTTAAGCTACTTTTAGTACTTCCAACTACTGGTTGGAAATGAGTCATTAAACTTTTCTCAAGGCCGGGCTCAGTCTGTAATCCCAATACTTTGGGAGGCCGAGGCGGGACCTCCTCTCTACAATAAATCAAAAATTAGCCGAATGTGGTGGAGTGCTTCTGTAAGTTCCAGCTACTTGGAAGGCTGAGGCAGAAGGATGGCCTTGAGCCCAGCAGGTCGAAGCTGCCGTGGCCGTGAGCATGCCACTGCACTCCAGCCTGTGCAATAGAGTGAGACTCCAACTCCAAAAAAAAAAACTTTTCTCAGCTGTTTTTCCCTGAGTTTTATAAATAAGTGTCACTTCCTCTAAAATAGGTGCCCTTCCTATCCCGCTAACTGGTTAGGTAGGTGCCTGTCCTCTGTATTTCCATGGTTCCGTGTTCCTAACTTCTCACAAGTGCTGTAGTGTCTTGCTATGTGCTGTCTGCTTCCTGGCACTTAGTAAACCCTCTGTCTATATTCACTGAACTGAACGATGAACCGGCAATTAAAAGCTATGTATAGTTGTTCAGAACCTCAAGTCTTATTTCTTAAAAACTCAAATGTGTGGCTGGGCGCCGTGGCTTAAGCCTGTAATCCCGGCACTTTGGGAGGTGGAGGTGAGGGGATTGCCTGAGCCCGCGGGCTCGAGACCAGCCCTGGCAACTTGGCGAGACCTCATCTCTATAAAAAATCAGCTGGGTGTTTTAGCGCGTGCCTGTCATTCTGGCTACTTGGAACGCTGAGGCGGAAGGATTGCCTGAGCCAAGCAGGTCGACCCTGGGGTGACTGCGAGTGAGCATGCCACTGCACTCCAGCCTGGGTGATTGAGTGAGACTCCAACTCAAAAAAAAAAAAAACTCAAATGTGCTGTTTTACTCATTAGCTGTTTGACTGTATTACAGTTAAATCTCCGCTAAACTATTTTACCCTTCTGGAAAATTGCAAGCTTAACAACTAAACTGGACCTGTCTGGGCCAGGCACTGCAAGTCTCTGTGCTTACGCAATAGAAGTCATCATAAATGTATAAATAGAGCCAGAGTGCTCACTTTTCTGAGGGTCATTGTTGCTAGAAGGCTATTTCTCTTTGCCCTGGTTGGAATTGAATGGCCATCAGCCACTCTAAATTGTATTTTGCTAGGAATAAATTGCCATGCTGTGTGATCTGACTAGAGAACTGTTTCTTAAACTTGCCTCATCATGAGAATCATCTAGGGTTCTTGCTAAAAATAGATTCCCAGCCTTACCTCCAATCTACTGTGAATCAGACTTTTGAGGGGAGGGGCCTGGAACAGCAATTACCTCCAGGTAGTGGGGGTAAAAGACTGTTACTTTTCACTGTACATTCTGCTATGTTGTTTGAATTTTTCCCCTACATATATTCTGCTTTTATTCAACTGTGATTTATCTTTTAAATAAGTATTGCAGTTTATGGAATGAAAATTCAGAAGGTACAAAAGGATATATGGTTTTAAAAAAATCTTGCTTCCACCCCTGTCCCCAGCCACTAGGTTCTCCTCCCTGGAGGCAACCAGTATTATCAGTTTGTTGTGTATTTTTCCAGAGATAATAATACTATGCATATAAATATATATTATATATGCATATTATACATATTATACATACATATTTTACACAAAAGCACCTTTTAGAAAACACACTACATAATGTTCTATACTTTGTATTTATTATTTAATATACTTTGGTGATTTTTCTACCTGTGTACACAGAGTTTTTTATGATTTTATACTATTTTGTTGTGTGCATATAATTTATTTAACCAGTTCCTTATTGATAAGCAATTAATTCAGTCGTTTCCAGTCTTTACCTGTTACAAATAATGCAGCATTGAATATTTTGTGTATTTGCAAAGCAGTTGTTCATACTTAAGCACTTGCATTGTTGTTCCAAGTGCTTTATGTACTTAAAGGATAAATCCTTAGAAGCAGAATTGCTAGGTCAAAGGGTATGTGCATTTGTAATTTTGAAAGATCTTATCAAATTGCTCTCCCTTTGCAAGTGCCTATTTCCCTCACGAATACATGATTTACTGATTTTATAGGTGACATACCATGTTTCAGTATGGTTTTAGTTTTCACTTCTCTTATCACAAGTCAGTTTGATCATCTTTTTATATTCTTAAGAACTATTGGTGTTTCCTTTTTTGTGAAATGTTCTCTTGGATTTTTACCTTTTTTTCTTCTCTATTAAGGAAGTTAACCCTCTGTGCTATGAGTTTCAAAGTTTTTTGCTGTTTGCCATTTGTCTTTTGAGTGTACTTACATTGGCTTTTCCCAAACAAATGTTTGATATTTTTCTTATTCATCAACTAATCATTTATATATTTATACTATGGAAATGTTTTATTTTTATTTAGTTACAAATATTGACCCTTTTCTTTTGCATTAGTGGATTTTCTCTTATACCTTCCCCACTCTGAAATTATATGAAATTTCCCCCACGGTATCTTCTATTATTTATGGTTATTCTAGTTAAAGTGTGAGATATGTATCTATTTTTTTCTTCTCAAATGACTCTCCAGTTATTCCAACATAATTTGCCAAGTAATCTATATTATTTTTCTAATTTAAAAAATGAGACATGGTTTTCTTTTTCAACAAATGCATATAAATAAAAGGAAGAGGAGCTGCTATAAATTAAAATACTTAGGAGCTATAGTAACCAAATACAGCATGTGGATTCTATTTGGATCCTGATCTGAATAAACCAACCCTCAAAAGATGTTTTGGGGACAATCATAGAAAATAGAATAGGGACTAGATATTATGATATTAAGAAGTTATTGTTAATTTTGTTGAGTGTAATAATGGTATTGTGATTATATTATTTTATTAGTGAGTTAAGTAATGAATTATTAATGGACAAAGTGATTTGCTATCGGAATTTTCTTTAAAATATGCCAGGAATGACCAACAACCTATGAAAAGATATTCAGCATCACTAGTCATCAGAGAAATGCAAATTAAAACCATAATGAGATAGCACCTCATATCCATTAGGATGGCTACTATGTAAAAAAGAAAATAAGTGTATTCACAAGGGTGTAGAGAAATTGGAACCCTTATACACTGTTGGTGGGATTGTAAAATGATGCAGCAGCTATGGATAACACTATGGAGGTTACACAAAATATTAAAAATGGAACTATATGATCCAGTAATACTTATGGGTAGATATCTAGGAATTGAAAACAGACTCTGTAAGAGATATTTGCACACCCATGTTCATAATAGTGCTATTCACAATAGCCAGAGTTGGAAGCAACCCAAATGTCTGTCGATGAATGAATGGATAAACAAAATGTAGTATACACATACAATGGAGCATTAGCCTTAAAAAGGAAAGAAATCTTGTTACATGCAATATGGATGAACCTTGAGGACATTAGGAAATTAACCAATCACAAAAGGACAAATACTATTTGATTCCACTTATCTGAGGTATGTAAAGTAGCAAATTCATAGAAAAAGAAAGTAGACTGGTGGTTACTAGGAGCTGAGGGAAGGGGAAAAGCGAGTTGTTGTTTAATAGGTATAGAATTTCAGATTTGCAAGATGAAAAAGTTCTGGAGATATGTTATACAAGAATGTGAATATCCTTAACACAACTGGTACACTTAAAAATGGTTAAGTGGTAAATTGTGTTCTTCTAATCATAATAAAAATATATTTAAAAAGCCATAAAGCCAGGCATAGTGTCTCACACCTGTAATCCCAGCACTTTGAGAGGTAGAGGCGAGAGGATTGCCTGAGCTCAAGGGTTCGAGACCAACCTGGGCAACTTGGCGAGACCTCTTCTCTACAATAAATTTTTTTTAAAAATTAGCTGGAAGCCGGGCTCGGTGGCTCAGCCTGTAATCCCGCGCCTTTGAGAGGCTGAGGTGAGTGGATTGCCTGAGCCCGCGGGTTCGAACCCCGCCTGGGCAGGCGAGACCTCATCTCTACAATAAAATCAAAAAATCAGCCGGGCATGGTAGCGCGCGCCTGTAGTTCCAGCTACTCGGAAGGC